>NC_048415.1:28888262-29036357 GCF_013103735.1 Etheostoma cragini
TGGGGTCCCCTGCTGGAGCTGCTGCCCCCGCGACCCGATACCGGATAAGCGGTCGAAGATGGATGGATGGATGAACATTCAATTCAATAACATTTAATAATTGTACATAAGTTTCCTTGCACTTGAAACTACTGACCAATTTATAGCCAAACACTGCTTTCTCTACATCATCTCTGTAGTCATTCAAGAGACATTATCTTTCAGTCTCCAATGTTAACATAATTTTCATAATTACCTGTGTTTCATGTGACCTGCACTAACCTCGCATCTGTCATAAATCGGTTTCCGTTCAGTAACTTCATTTGCAAGATCTGGAGAGCATTTGTTGGCTGCAAAAGCAGTGCCTACTCGTATCTATTCCACTTCTCTCTCAGCAGGTCGCTTCAGAGCAAGCCATCCGGTTTCCTGTGGTGATTGACAGCTCTAAGAACCCCTCGGAATGACTTCTCTGCCTCTGTCATGTTTTGTCTTTCTCTGTCTTCTCTCCTTTTCCCTTTGATGCTCTTTGTCTTTTTAGCGTACATGTATGCCTTCCTTTCCTTTCTATCCCCTGGCCCTTGGAAACTAAAGAAGCAAACGCAGTAAAAAGCTGGCTCAATGAAAAATACATGTATAATTTTTGTTTCCTCTTTATTCTTCTGCCTCTTTTAGGTTTGCTGCAAAGGCATCAGAGACACCTTGCTGAAGTCCCCCGCTAACTGACAGCTCCAGAGCCTATGGCAACTTCTCATACGCCACCGTGCTTTGTGACCTGCTGTCTTGAGTTAGAAATGAGCTGCAAGCATAAGATTTGCTTATTTTATACCAGGTTACATATTTTCATTATGTAGTTGTTCTAGCATCCACAAAACTGCGGCAGAGTGAGCTTTGGTGTTGATGTTTCGGTCTCCAGCAGTTTTTCACAGAACTGCCAAATGAAGTGCTTATGTTGAGCTGTTGGCAGCCATCCATCCATCCATCCATCCATCCATCCATCCGTCCATCCCTCCATCAATCCTGGTATGGGTTGTTGGGGAAGCAGCTCCAGCAGGGGACCCCAAACAAAGTAATTCCTAATTTCTGCTTTTCTAACTCAAACGTTAGGTATAATTTCCTATAAATATATTATTGACCATTGACTGCAATATATTATTGACCATAAGTTCCAAAAAATAACTGTAAAACTAAAGTTTATAAGGTAGTGTTACTTAGTGTTAAATGTCAAAAAAGTGACAAACATAGAAAAAAACAACTTTCATACTGCTTGTTAACTGTGTGACGTCAACTATAATATACAAACCAGTGTTACAAGCACTGAATAAAATGGGAGTATACGTGAAACATAAAGCACAATATTGTCAACTGTACTAAATAATAATAACACCAACGTAACTTTGGGGCCTTTTCTACACTGTTGTTCCACACCCAGGACGGAATCCGCATTGTTCCTCATCAATCTGAGGTTCAGCTATTGGCCGAACCCTCCTTTCCAGCACCTTGGAGAAGACTTTACCAGGGAGGCTAGGAAGTGTGACACCCCTGCCATTGGAACACACCCTGTGGTCCCCCACAACATGACGTCACTGAAATATCAGTGCCACAGTGAAGCTCCTTGTATTCTTTAAACCTCGACATCTTACATATCAACTCTCATCAGCTCCTGTCTCCTCATTTCTCTTTTCATATATTCCTGCACGCCTCTCATGCTTTCTTTACCTTCTTCTCTCTGTTCTGTTTTGTCTAATTCAATGTTACCATCTTCTCCCTTCATCTTCCTTGCCATTTCCTCTCTGGTTCAATTCAATTTCAATTATATTTATAGTGTCTATTCATAACAAGAGTTATCTCGAGACACTTTACAGATAGAGTATGTCTAGACCACATTCCAGAATTTACAAGGACCAAACAGTTCTAGTAGTTTCCTCCAGAGCAAGCAACAGTGCAACAGTGGCGAGGAAAAACTTCCTTTTAGGCAGAAACCTTGGACAGACCTAGGCTCTTGTCTGGAGGGCCGGTGGGGGTTAGAGTGAAGAGTAGCAATAACAGTCACAAAAAAATAGTAGTTTGTAGTAGTTCTTTGTAGTAGTTCATGGCATAGCAGGGTACTGGGCTTTTACATGGGCACTGTGCGGCATCACAAGGCACAGCAGGACGTGGCAGGGCACAGCAGTGCGTAGCAGGATGAACATGGCATCGCAGAACGTGTAGCGGGACCATGGCGGCAGCTGCAACCATGATTTTGGAGCCTCCCTGATCCAAGGAAACATGCTGGGCGAAAAAGAACATAGGGAAGGTACAAGTTGGAAAATTGCAAAGATTGTTGTTCCCATCAGTCACTTAAAAGTCCCATGACTTGGTGCTCTTTGGATGCTTTTATATAGACCTTTGGTATCTCCTCATACCACATCTGCAGCTTATTTTCCAAAATTCAGCCTTGGTGCAAAATTACAGCCACTTAGCCAGTCCCACAAATGAGCTTACCTTCGGAAGGTTGGTGGTTCAATACCTGGCCCTGCAGTTTCATGTTGAAGTGTGCTTTGGCAAGACACTGAACCCCAAGTTGCCCCTGATGCTGTGCCGTCGGAGTGTAAATGTGTGTGAGTGTTTATCTGATGAGCAGGTGGCACCTTGTATAGCACCCTCAGCCACAGTGTATGAATGTTTGTGAATGGTTCCTGTAGGCCTACTATGGAAAAGTGCTTTGAGTAGTCATTAAGACTAGAAAAACGCTATATAACAACATTCCATATACATTCATGGGTTTGCCAAATTCTCTGGGCGGGCAAAGCAGAGACGGTGGAGGTAATCTTGCCCCTTATGACCTCATCAGGGGCAAGATTCCAGATTGGCCCATCTGAACTTTCATTTTCTCAAAGACAGAGCAGGAAAACCAGGGCTCGGTTTACCCCTATTGCCATTTCTGGCTACTGGGGGGCCATAGGTATGCTGGAAAAGCATAACAACAGGAAAAGTCTTGTTTCAACTACAGAAGTAATCTTGATAATTAGAAGAAAGGCATCTAAAAGGCATGACTTCAAAACAGACTGCATTATCTCATCACTCAGAGCCATGTACATCAACACAATACATTTATTTCCAGGAATTACAATATCTAAATTAATTTCACGGATTTGTCCTGAGTGAGAAAAAAAATAGGACTTTTGTGTGTTTTGTTTTATATGCGTGTGTGTGTATGTGTGTGTGTGTGTTTTGTTGGACCGCAGTGTACAGTTCATCATGCAGGTTAGACTCAGGATTATGGCTTTCTTTTGAACCTCTGATAAAGAAGTATTGATTTTGCTTATTCAGACTCTCCATACGAGAAATCCACTGTGAACCATTAAATGTCCCAGTGAACTATTGACCTTTGCTTTTGGTCAGAAGCAGCTAGGATTTGATACAAGGCCAAAGTATTTGACACAGAGCAACACAAACAGGCTACTACAGTTGGGCCACATGGACAACCTGAAGGCTCCTGATTGCAAAAAAACCACAATAACATTTGAGTCATCAAAATGATTTTCTCTCACCCACACATAATGTCTTTAATCCATCTCTTCTTTGTTGTTTACACACTAGTAATAAAATCAAAGATGACTGCCACACACCTGTCCCTCTTCACTAGTAATGTCCTCCCCAGCAATATGCTCTTTGCTGCCATGGGTGGTGCAACACTAAAACAGCCATACTTACAAATGCTTTCTGTACCACAACTTTTGATTGATAAAGTAATAAATATTGAAATTTTGTAAGGGCTTTATTCTCATTTAGGGGCAGTTTTGCCATAATTAGATGAAGATAATGAAAAATTGGTAAGAAATGAGCAGATGAATAAATGGGATGCACATGCAACAAGGGTCCTTGCTATGGGGGACTAATTAATTGTTAGGCTACACACAGTAGGTTTTGGTGTGTGTAACACTGAATGTAAACATCGCTTGTTTACAAGAAAATTCCACAAGGCTTATGCTGATTTATACACTTCTAAAAAAAAAACTGGGGCCCCTAGCAACAGGGGCTACACTTATTAGGGTTTTACTGGGGCAGAGCTGTTGCCCTGTATTGGGCCTCTATGAGAGTATAAACAAGTTGTTTTTTAAAAGTAAATTGACTAAATGCATTTTTTAGGGGGCCTTAGTCTGGATCAAAAAACAGGATAATCGCCTTAAAAACTTGGCAGCAGCATTTGCTGACGTCTTACTCTGTTCTCTTTGGAAAACACAATCCGAGCTAGCAAGCTACACGCTGAAAATGGCAAGTTTGAAGAAAATTTGGATCTTGCAACAAGACAGGCCTGCTTGTTTTTTTCATTTACAAAGAATATGTTTACTGCACTTACTTTCAGAGGCATGTTGGGACAGATTTTTACACAATATAAATACATGTTACTGTATTGTGTGCACAGTTAACTTCATTTAATATTTTATGTGGTGTTTTCTTTTGCGAGGTCCAACACAATTTCTTTCCGGAGACCATTTTACAGAGCCACCACCTTTGTGACCGAAGCTTAGCGTCGCCCAAGACATTTGTGATTGCTTCAAAGACGCAGAGAGTTTTTTCTCCTATTCTGGAATTTATCTATGGAGGAGCCGGACATTACTCCGCAGCCTTGTGGATTGGTCTTGCAATGCAAGAGTTTGGGGGCCTTCATGGGTTTCGAGGTTTTTTTCCCCCTGGTGCTCCAGTAGTGTCTAGGATTGCCACAGATCACACCATGTGTTCAAAGCATGCCCAAGTCCCACCAACAATGCATCTGTATTGTCCTAATTAACTTGTCCATTGACATCTTGATTTTTGGAGAGGGTGGAGCTGAGAAAGATGACATGGCCAAGATTTAATATTTAGATTTAACATTTAGATTTAGATTTAGATTAACATTTAGATTTAGGTGTAACATTTAATATTTGGATTTAACTATTTAAAATATGTCCAAGTTGACAAATATTGTTGTAAATGTGCAAGAAAGTGACCCTCAAAATTTCATACCAGTTTTTTAAACATTATTTAAAGCTAAATGTGACAAAATGTTGCTGTTATTTTCAGCGTGAGCCGCATTACAAATGGCGCCCCATAGTGTTCCACCAACACTTTTGCAATGCTACAAAATGTGCATACAAATATGTTAATGAAGGGACACCTGCATAGCTTACCAGGTAGAGCATGCACCCCATGTACAAAGGCACAGTCCTTTGCTGCATGTCATTCTCCCTCTCTCTCTCCCCTTTCAAATCTTCAGCTGTCCTATAAGGCCTAAAATACCCAAACAATAATCTTAAAAAAAAGTTGAAATCCCACTTCTGTCTTGCAGATGGGCTCTCACCGACATGCAACAAATCTTTGTTGTTATTGCGCTTTCATTATGCATAATTTAACTGAAATCATATTTAGTCAACCCTTATTGTAGTCAAACATTAAGGTCAACATGTATTTGTTTTTACATTGACAGGTTATGCTAGCTGTCTACCAGGAAGAATACTATGTTGTCATGTGTCGTCTGCAAATTGCACATAAAGTAATTGTTATCTTAGCCACTGAACAAAGAGCATGAGGAACATGGGACAAGTGGGGCCTAACTGCTCAGGGCCCCACAGAGAGTTGATCCAGTCATGGTTGACACACAGGGAACACATAAGATAAAGAAAATAGCCTGGTGACTAAAGATGTAAAAATTATTTTCAAACAATGTAGATCTACAAGCCGGTCTCAGGCCAGATCACGAAATCGGGACAATTTTCGTATTTATTACGTGTACGTGTCACAATTTTCAAATGTGACCATTTCACAAACTGCCATGACGCTGGGCTGCTCTGGGGGACGCAACAACAGGGAAATCATACACCACACGCGGGAGGGTGACAACAACTCGCACTGGACACGATCCGCGGTCTCTGGGGATGCAACAATGAGGAATTGAAACGCCACACGCTGGCCACAATAATGGGACGGACCGCCACATGCGGGACGCGATCCCCGGGTGCAGGGATACAAAACAACGGGGACGGGGAAATGAAACACCACAAGTCGCCCACAAAACGGGACATACCACCACATGCAGGACGTGATCAGCGAGTGCAGTGACACAATCCCCGGCCTTTGTGGCACGCAACAAGGGGGAAATGAAATGCCAAACGTCGGCCACAACAACAATTGCCTGGTGACTAAAGATGTCAAATTATTTTCAAATATAGATCTAACTTACGGATATGGCTCTGAAACCTGACACAATGACACTAGTTCCTTTATGAATTAAAGAAATGTTCATAATTCTGCATTAAAACGAACAAAGCTATACACAAAGCTGCTGTCTCTTTCCATTATTCAAAGTGCTAAAAGATCCTGCCTGTCTATACGTTCCACGCAGCTTCTGCTGTTGGTGCGGAGTGCCTGGCTGTCAGATTTGTTAAATTAGCTTTACCATGGACAGTTCCAACTTTCTTCACTTCCAGAGAGACAACGGGAACAGGCCGTCTGCCAGATCTCATTAAGCTCAAAGGTATTCAGACAGACAGGCTGGGAGAAGCATCAGATCCTCTCAGATTTAATTTGTTTGGTTCAATCACGGCAGGCTGATCGCTTGTAGACATAGGATGAAACGCGAGAGAAATGCTTCATTCACTTGTGTTGACAGTAACTCATTTCTAACTCAAACAATATGGGTCTGGGTTTACACACCATTGTGATCAAATGAAATAAAATGTGATAATAGCTCTGAGTAAGCCTGCATTTCCATATGTTAACTCCAACAAAAGATCATCATAGATCTTTTTTTAAGTCTTAAACCAACATTTACATCTGTCAACAGCTGAAATAGCATCAGTCCTACTTTGTCTTTAACCTGCACTTTGGCAAACCCAAAATAGGATCAATGATGTTGGGATTCATTTTTCAGATTTAAAATAAACACGCTGAACAGATGTTGTGTAATCCAAAAGTGTTTGATCATTAAACTTGTAAACAGAGCTCAGATAAACTCCGATCTGTTTTTCTGCAAAAAAGCTTTTTGAGAAGAAGCTGGGCCTTGAACAAGAGAGAGACGATAGCTGATTATAATTGCCTTACCTGAGGGTAGGATCCAGTGGACCGACTCAAACTACGCAGAAACTCAGCAAATCCCAATTAAATTGAACACAGACCATGAACAAAGCTTTTGCTATGTGTGTTGTCAGGAACAGAACAAACTGATTAAAAATGCTTGTTAAGGGGGAAAGTGTGACTCATCTGCCTCAAAGCAGAGCAAATTTTGGAAATCTAATAAGTGACATGGGAATGTCAGTTAATAATTTCATTGTAATCATGTTTTTGTCTGAAATATAACCCCAAAATGAATTTGCTGTAATATAGTTCACTGCAATGAGGCCTAGAAATTGGCTACCTTTTTCGAGATACATAAATATGCCTGTTAGGATCAGCTGTAGTCTTCCCTGTCCTGCTCGTTTTTCCGTCCCCTTTTTTCCCTGTGTTTCTGTCTGTCTGTGTGTTTTGTCTTCACCTGCCGAGGCGAGCTACACTGAGGATCTAGGTCAAGGGGCGTGGCAACTCTCTCTTGCTCTTTTCAAACCCAGCTGCAGTACATTCCACTATCACCTCTAGAGTTTATCTACCCGGGCTGTTCACCTCTTCATCGCCACTTGGCTCTGAGTAACTTCTAATGATTATGCTCCTAGAACTCCTACATTTTGTCCTGTGTTTTTTGCCCTGTGTGACCTTGTCTCCTCTGTTCTGAACCTGCTGTCTTCTGCTGTGCTCTTGCTGTTCCCCTGCTTACCTGCTTACCTGCTGACGGCTTCCCTCACTACTTGGATTTCAACACTCTCCTGACCGTACCCCTGGTGAGCTGGTACTGGACCCTCACAATCCTCCAAAGTCTCAGCTCTGCCTTAATCCCGACTGTTCCCTCTCTGCACATTCTTCAAGACTGTTAAATAAATATTTAAACTTACTTTCTGTATCCGTGCTGTGTGCCTCTGAGTTCTGGGTCAAAGCAAGCCGGGTCGAAGCTCGACAATGCCATCAGAGCCAAAATTCACATGAACTATATTACACACCTTTTGCTAAACACAGTGCGTCTTTTGGGGAACATTTTTGCTTTATGCATGAGAGTGAAACTGATTGTTGTTTTAAACCATTACCACTAACTAAATAAAGCCCAGCCTAAGAGTGCCTGAATAATTTTTTATTTTCTGTTAGCAGTTTTCATTGTAAAATGTCTTCCGTAGCTCTGAAGAAGCTCTGTCAAGTCTGACAAAATAGCCTGGATGACATCAAGACAGTTAAAAACTGGAGGCATGGAGTAAGACCAACAAGTCTAATCTGAATAGTATATTTTGAATTGAATTTATTCGTTTGGAACTGAAATCCAATAAAATATGATCATCAATGAAATCTTTTTCACATTCTGTTCTCAGAATTAAAATTCACTTAACAAAATTCAATTTCAAAAATTCAATTTTCCCTCCCACCCTCCTAGGAGCCTCAGCCCCAAACAACGAAGATGAGTGAGGACGACATCTCAATGCCGAACTGCCAACTCCTGAGACTGAGCCAGGGTGAGCCAGTCGTCGATGTAATTAGGACCCGGATGCCCTGGAGCCTCAGAGGGGCCAGCGCCGCATCCATACACTTGGCAAAAGTGCGAGAGTGCCAGGCCGAAGGGAAGAACCCAAAATTGGTACGCCACGCCCCCAAAGGCAAACCTCAGGAACTTCCTGTGGGAAGGACGAATGAAGATGTGGAAGTATGCGTCCCTCAGATCCACTGTGACAAACCAGTCCTCGGACCGGATGTGAAACATAATGGCGGGAATGGTGAGCATCTTGAACCTTTATCTCCTTGGAGACCGGTTCAGAACCCGCAGATCTAGAATAGGGCGCAGGCCTCCATCCTTCCTGGGAACCAGGAAATACCGGCTTTAGAAACCGGAACCGCTGGCCGGCGGGGGGAACGAGTTCCATGGCCCCCTTCTCCAGCAGCGAGCGCACATCCTGTCCCAGCACCATCCTGCTGATCTAGGATGAGCCCCTGAAGTGGGCTGCCAGGAAGAACCCGCCAATGATCCGCAGTCCGGGAGCCAAACTTCCGGCCCACTTCCACCCCTCGGGGCTGGCAGAGCGAAGAAGGTTTGGGGGCGGCAAGCGCTTCCCAAGCGCCACGGCGGCGGGACAACATTGCTAGCGGCCACCCTGGAGGGGACCTCAGTCGGCCTCCGGGGGCTAAACACACAGTCAGGACCTCTGCGCATTGCCTCTCCGCGACTGAATGACGTCCCTCAGGTCCGACCTGCTGGGTAGGGGGTGCGTGGGAGCGTTGCCCTGCGTTCCAAGCTGCTTGAGGGGGACCGCAAGAAGCCACACTCCGTCTCTGGCGCTGTTGGTGGGTGGCCCATCTCCGCCTGGTAGGGCTGCAAAACCGCCATGGTGTGCAGGTTCGCTCCAGCCTGGCCCCATATACGCCTTCCCCACCAGCAAGGAAGTCACCCGACACGGTCCTGTCGGCAGCGCCGGCTGGCTGAAAGACGATGTCAGCTGGGGAGAGAGGTAACTCGCCAGAGCGTCTTCAACCGGCGGCATCGTCACGTAGCCGCAGTCCTTAATCCCCGCCACATTGCCATACTCCATCAGCTGGAGAGTAGAAAGCCTGGCAGAGTAAGGTTTATCCCATGATTTACACAACTCACCATGCAAATCCGGGAAAACGGCAAGGACCAGCCGTGCACCCGCGGGAAGCGATCATCCAGTCTGCCACCAGTGTTAAGCTCCCTGACAGCCTGTGGCCAATCCAGACCGCGTTTTGCCACAGCTCGCGTCATCATAATCCAGCACGGCGCTCCTCTGATGATGTCGGCCCAACAACCGGAAGTCGTCTCCCTTCTCCACGATGCCAAGCACATCAAGCTCCTAAGAGCCAGAGTGCAACCGCTTCGTCGGTCTGCGTCCCCGAACAGAAGAAGCCGAGAAGCCGGCCCTTGAACGGTGACCAGGGGAGTCGGAATCGGCAGACAGAGGACGAGACGGGGCGTCAGCCGTCTAGGAATCCTTCAGCAGATCTTGCTGCGATCCCCGTGACCGGAACCGCCAAGACGCCTCAACGACCAGGGGCCCGAGCCACGGGGAGAGCCTATCTGGCCGTCCGCGGAAAAGAGGGCCATGCGGGACCTCAGAACCCGCATGGGCAGGGCCTTGCAATGGTTACAAACAGCCCCCTCGAAAGCTGCTGTGGCGTGCAACAGGCCCCGACAAGCAACACACAGTTCATGAGAATCTCCTACCGTGATGAAACGCGGGCAGGGAGACACACATCTCCGGAACTGGTACAAGCCCTCGGACATACTGCAACTTCCAGGTGAGTAGAATACAGGAGCTTTTCAAAACCAAAATCAACCAACGTGCCTGCTGAATAGAAAAAAGCTACTGAGCTATGTGCCGGCGTGCTTATATGCCCCTACGGTTATGCCATCACATGCTACTGTTCTCACTAGGACCAATAGGATTGGAGTAGTTTTCATTTTTCGTTTTTCCCATAGTGTTGTAACCAACGCAGATTGAGTTCCCCTTGAAGGGGAACTACTGGACTAACCTAATGTTACCAGGACAAGTTAGATAACTACCGGATTGACCTAATGTTAACGGGACAGGTTGGATAACTATTGAACTAACCTAAAGCTTTCTCCTTCTGTCTGCAGTCTTGAAGAAACACCATCATCGGCAGCTAAGCTTGATGGCCCTTCCTGCTGAATATACTTGTGTGTACAGTATATAGTAATGTTTGAATAATTGTTATAATGTATACACATATTGGTAATATCTTTTTAGAGCTTATATACCTAAGGAGTTAAAACAGGTAGCATCTGAATATAATTATTCAGTTAGAAGCTTCCTGTGTCCAGGTCATAATTTGATGGAAAAAGAGACATTGAAAACCAGTTTATATTCTATATACAGCTAAAACACAGACAAAGCAGTTCATGTAATGCCTTTATTTTTTTATTGCTAATCTCTAATAAATACAAATAATCTGTTCAACATCCCTTTTTAGCCTTTATCTTGCTGCTTGTCTTTTGCTTTCCCTCTCTCCCTCCTGGTGATGCTAGTGCAGCACCTGGCCCTGGTTTCTTGTCTTGGATTGGGGCAGTTAGACTGCTGCAGACTACCCTAATGCCCCATCCATGTTGACCAAACAGGGCCAACATGTAGCTTTGGCTTCCATCACTGACGGCCTCCATTTGTTCCTCAGTCCCTGTTAAAAGACAGCAAGACACACAAAAAAAACATGTTTACCGTTATGAATGCTATAACGTAACGTTTTTACATTGGAATCTACTCATACATTTTGCTTTTATTTAACGTTTCTAGTAAAGTAAACAAGGTGCAGCTTAACCTACAATCCTCAACTACAACTGATAAACACACCTTTCTAAATCTCAGCTAACGTTACGCATTTACGGTAACGGCATATAAGAAGAGATGAATATGCCAACTGACATTAAACTTTACAAACAAAAGACAGAAACCAAGCTAACAGCCTAATGTTAAATGATAGGTTCAGTTAGCATAAAGTTAGCATATGATGTTTCTACTTTGTCAGTAATAGCAATTTCTACCAGCATTAAAGCGTTTAGCTTTACATTAATATAACACATTCACAGTGAAATGTACAGCAAACAATAAAGATACTTACATTTTAATGAATATTGTGCCGTCAGCGATGCCGCTCCAACTCTGCTTCACTCCACTTATTTTTTCTGCGATCTGCGCTCGATTGCTCTTCCTTCATTCCTGGATGTCTGTCACAGTAAATTAAAACTGAATTTTGTGCACTGAATTTGAATTGTGAGAACTGAATGTGACGATATATAGAGAGTTGAACATTCATTGTTTATCATATTTTATTGAATATCAGTTCCAAACAAATATATTCAATTTCAAACTTTTCTATTCAGATTCAGTTTCCAATGCAATTATTCAATTTAAACAATACAATTTCAAATTATGTGTTTGAAATTAGGTTTTTCCATTAAGTTATTCAAGTTTAGCAATTCAAATTCAATTATAAATTGTTCAAATTCAGTTTCTGTTGGTACATACATGTCACTCCATAGAAGGGGGGGGGCAGACATTATCTGCTAGAGCAAATGAAACATGAGCTCGGCAGATTTGTCTCGTTCCCAGGCTAGATATGATTACCAATGGTCTGTGAAATTATGTGATTGGAAGTTTCCCTTGTACTCATCTTTGGCTTCTCACAACTCAGTGGAGCTCTCCACAATAGGTGCGCCAATGTGACGCAACTGTTCTATTTGTGAAACACTGCTAAAGTACACAGTAATTACCCAACTGTTGTACTGCTCGCGACAATGGCCCTGGGAAAGCAGCAGCACAGCTAGATCAAACAGTTGTGCTAAATTAAAGAGAGGGTTATCAGACCAGGCAGGAGTGTTTGATGTGCAGAGATGAGATGCATTATTATGGTAAATAAGCCTCCCTTATCAAGCTATTCCTACAGGGCTCTTTGGCTGAGCAGCCCACAGTAGTGTATGCCCTTGGTCAGGCAAATACATGCATCCACACACACACACACACACAAACAAACACACAAAGCAGAGAGCATAAACATCTCTGTTGATCCTTTACACTCCAAACAGCCGACTGCTTTCCAAATGTCAGTTAGTCTCAGGCATAATTTGTTTCTAATCATTGGCAAAGAGACGGAAAATGTCAGCATTTTCCAAGAAGGTTGAATGCTGAGTGATATCCAATTATTTTTAAAACAGAGTGCAAATTCGCCTCTTTTCGTGTCTGTGCGTTAGAGGGTATTTGTATTGGTGTGAAAGTTAAGATCAGAGGGAACATAATGCTGCATTGTAACCCGATAGGCACAAAAACAGACCTTGAAGTCCGTAGGCAGAACACCACAAAGCTCACGACTCTGAATTTTTACAGCTCTTCTCATGCATCTATGGTACCGAAATACATTACTAAAGCATCACAAGCTGGAAAACAATTAAAAATTATGCACTGCTGAATGATTCAAAATCCTAATTGGCGCTACAGGAAGCAACATGGGAGGAAGAGAACATCTAGAATAATGACAAATTGGGTGTAATATTATATTCCACTGAAGTTATTAAAAGCAGAGTAATGAGTTAGAAAGAGGGGGACTTCACAAACCTTCAAATATAATGGCAAATGACACTTTACATTTCAGTTTGTAATGCAAATATTGTAGTTGCACTGAAGCTGCTGTGAGAAAGAGCAAGGGAGTTTACTGTCTGTTTCATCTATTTCTACGATGGTGTAAAAATTCTGATTTGTGACTTCTCACTTCACTCACATCATTCCCATTAAAGAAACTGATTTGAGAGTTGTCTTTTTTTCTTACAAAAGCCTGCACAGTTGTGTTGACAACATCAACACTTGACAAACTTGTGACCATTTTTCTAAAACAGGAAGATGACAAAGTTCCTACAAAGCTCTGATTGGTTATTGTTTTCATACAAGGGAAGAAAGCAGCAGTCAACAGCATTTGAATGTCTTTGACAATACGTGAGAGATAACGGCAGTGAGAAGTCTGGGGACTGTCTAATCTAAGGTTAGTGAGTTATATATTATGTAAACTCCCTCGTGTTGTCTCCTCTACCACTGTAATACATATTCAGGGATCTGCCAAGACTACTTCCATCATGTATGGCCGGTCCAAATCACATCTGCAAGGCTCTGGATTAAATTCAGAAATATGAACAGATTTATTTAACTGTAGCTGCTCTCCATTGGATTACTTTGAGAAGCAATTTTCATCTTTAATTGTTAAGATTTGTAGTCTTAAGGATTGTGGGAGATCACCCTTTTTGCATTTTCCTGTTTTATTTATAAGCGCGTTTGTGAATTGCAAATAATATCTAATATTATTGCATTGCATTCCCCTACGGCCTCTTCTGTATTTTTGATTGTATTTAATGTATTTTAATATGTGCATGCTTTATTGGAATGAGCTTGGGTGATTTATTTTATTCATACTTTTACATGGAGCAATGTTTTAAATTATATTTGTGCTATTATTGACAAAAATTATAACAGAAAGCAAGAGTAAAATAATGCTTATACAGCGGCCGTCAATGTGAATACAGCAACAACAAAAGAGTGGAATTACAGTGCTTAACTTTTTGTAGATTTTTGAACGAATGGTTCATGAGAATGGGCTGCTCTTTCTCACATTAACATTACCATTTACATTAAAAAGTATACTTTTTTAAACTGATCTTTCAGGGCAAAAATTTGGTTAAAACTAATGGTTGCCCTGAAAGATCCATGCATATTAGCATTTTGTTGATTACTATCCTACCAATATGAGTAATGGTCCACAATATGGTAAGATGGTAATAATGGTCACAGCATGCAATCAGAATGTTAAAACTAAAAAACTAAACAAAACAATTTGCATTGTTTATTTCCATTAAGTGAATTAAACTGTTTTGTAACTTATTCCTTTGTGTTTTGTTTGACTTGTAGTGTCTCTTTATTTGGTTGTGTGTTCTCATTTGGTAGTGACATCAAATGATGACGCTTTTGTCTTTTTCCATTTGCATGTGTTTTCTTAAATAGCAGTGGCTTGAGCTCTCAGGTCCATATGCAAACTTAAGACAATTGAAAGCCTAGATGAAGGCTGAACATGCCAAGAGATGTGGGTTAAGAAATTTGTAAAGCTAACAGCAGCTTTGCTCAAATTGCTGAATGTTCACATTACAAGATTTAAAGAAGCCATGGGCTGTAAAATGGATAGAGTCAGTAATCAAACCATACGCCAAAATGCAGTCCACCTAGAAAAAATGGAAAGAGGAAAAAGCATAGACAGACAATTCATGGAGGAAGGTCTGGAAAAGATGAAACGGTTCCTGTGATATCTTCTTCATTAGCATGTTGTGCCCATTTCAATGAGACCGTGTGACAGATGTTTACCTACTACCTGTGTGTTTACCTGCCATAATACGGTGGGTAGGAGTTGTTTTTTTTAAGCTGAAGTGTCGCCAGGTGTCAGCTTATTATCTTAATATGCATGCCGCAACGACAAAGCTTGTTATGCTTTCAGTTGTAGAAAACAAATTTAATCTATCTTAATAAATTGCCAGAGTAATTACTTGTGAGGGAGAGTTGTTGTATGCGTCATCAATTAAATTAGTCAATTTTGCAAGCACAGCCACAGAAAATAATGAATACATATCAGCATATTAAAATCATTTATTGTGCTCCAGAAGAGTAATTACTATTTAACCAGAAAGAAAGACAAGTGACAAATAATCTACATTACAAATGCCAGACCAGCTCACATAGTGCCCCCTGTTTCACATGTCATTCAAATAACAAATCCAACTTCAGTTTTTAGACTGCTAGCAAAAACCTCTCAGGATGGATCTGAGGTTTGGTTGTTGTCGCTTCTGCTGTGATTTGAGGTTAGAAAATGGCACGTTGCGTTACATTCATTCGCAGTGATTGTTCCTCCCATCTATGTCTGCCTGTAAAATACAGTACAGGCTGACTGTTGATCAGACAGGGAAGATTTACACTGGAATTAAAGTAAAGCATCCCCCTAGAACAGGGTTTGTTAAGTGTCTTCAGTCCCAAACGGCGTGGATTTATACTCAGCCTGGTAGAATGTCTCATTAAAACATACTGGTGTTGGGACTCAACAGAAATGAAGATATGCTACCTGGATTGGTTTTGGCGTTCCTCTTTTTGAATGAACTCTGGGGCATTCCAACATTCATTTGCCATTTGGATGTGGACACTGTCGTTGTTCAAAAAGAGTGCTCTTCCAAGCACACTACCAATAAATCCAAATTAAAGAATCAGGGCAAGCCAGATGTCATACCACACATAGAATCTTAACACAAACAGCAGTTAAGCACATTGCAGAAATAAACACTGATGGATAAGATGTTTACAAGCCTCTGTTATTGACACTGAAGTATAGTGTAACTGAAAAATGAACAATATCAGTTTAGGAACTTCAATGTAAATGCACTCATTAGGGCTGACTCATTGAAACACATGAAAAAAAATAAACCTACTACATGCTGCACCTGTTCAGTGTCCTGACCATAAAGCATTAAGGAAATAGTTTCATGGTCTAACAAACATGAATCTAGTCACAAATTAGGGACTAAATTTGAAAAAGGTGTAAAAAATGAAATAAATCAATGTATGTTCATGAATTTATGGTCAATTCAATTTAAATAAAAGGTGTACCCTTCTGCTCAGAAAAGCCATAATGTACCTTGTTAAAATTGCCACAGCATATACAAAAGTTGCAATTAAATTTTAGCTTCTTTTCATATTTTATTTGCTTGTTTAACTACCCAGTCATATTTTACTGTTATTAGTTCTGAGTTTAACTGCCTAATGTTTCCCCTACCATAGGGTAGGTGGGTGTGTGGCCCTGCCTTTAAATTAAATAGTTTACAAAAAAGCGTTTTAGTTTCCCATGATGGTTTAAATGCTAAGTGTTTCATTTTGACAAGAAGTAAATCCTGGGGAAACACTTAAGACTTTGTAAACACTTGCATATGGCAAAACACCCATATGCACCCTTTCCCCGTTCATTATGTAATGTTTATTTCCAGTATTTGCATTTTTTAAAACTTTTTTATTAATTTTGTCCTTTTCGAACAGCCTTACCCCACGAAAACATCCTTTTGACAGGCTCTGATGATAACAATTTAGCTCCAGATGACATCTACGTATGTCACATATTTAAGACTCAGTTTATGGTGAACAACAAATCAGATGCATATTTCGATGTGTTGTATTCTGTCAGAATATGGTACAATCTAGGATTAAACATGTAGAGTGTAAAAAATGTGTGTCAATTGCAACTTCCTTAAATAAGAATAGAACAATCTATTGAAGTTAAAGAATAACAATATTGGTTGTTGAATTATCTTGTAAGGAAGATTTCTTTCATTTTTAATTTACTACCTACCCAATTCTGTCCTAGCCCTTACTCAACATTAAAGGTACCCTGTGGAGGTTTTGACCACCAGTGGTGCTGTTGAGCAATGTTTTAATAAGAGAGTCTCAGAATTGTTGGTAAATTGTGCTCTACCAGAACACATATTCATGTCAAGAACATGGGGGTGACAATTGCAGGGGCCAGCCATTGACAGTTGGAGAAGGTAATGTGTATTAAGAACAAGCAATGTAAATATAACAACTACTGGAGAGTGGAGAAGAAAAGGATGGAAAGACAAAGTTCCCAAACATTGACTAAGAAAGCTTCGCAAAGCTTTTATTACGTTTGTTAAGCCGTAGCATAGTAACTAAGTATTGTGTAAGAAACATTGAATAAAACAAAAATGGAAACTTCATAGGGCACCTTTAATATCCATGTGATAACCACATGTTAGTATGTATCAACAACAGCAAACAGTCGGAGCTGACCTAGTTAATATCCTTGACATTCCACTTCCGCTATTGCTCCGGAGGCACAGGAAATTATGCTGGATGCATGTATTTTTACTGATTTCTGTTTCCTTCAGCTTTCTTTTGTTGTTTTTTTGTTGGAATTTTAAAGTCCGGTGGATTTCTGAGGACTATGGTAAACTGCTCCCCAGATCTCAGCATATTAAACTGAGACCGCTAGCTAGACTATCAGTTCAATCTGAGTTTTCTCTTGCACAACTGTTTTGGCACTTAGCACCGCCCAAGATGATTGTGATTGGTTTAAAGAAATGCCATTTAACCAGAGCACGTTTATTTCCCGTCCCGGAATGCTATTTGGTGTGGCCAGACACTCCTCCGCCCCGCAGCGTGTGGATGGTCTGGCTACAGCTGACCAGACGCTAGTTAGCTAGCAGGAAAACATGTAGGATATTACTTAGCACAAACTAGCGAGTAACAATGAAGAAAAGTCCACAGGCCAAAATCCGGTCATTTACCTGGTCTGGTTAAATGCTGTTGTACTGGCAGAGTCATTGGATAAAGGTAATAAGCGTCTTTTGAAAAAGCAATATGGCTACCAGAGAGCTAATGGTGAACTGAAAACGTCAACATTTCTATGTCAGATGCTTTGTTTGTCCATGCTCATTTTTGGGGCTGTTAAGTTCAAATGTGCAAACCCACTTTTTTGCAGTATTTATGTAAGTCTGTTAAGTTGGGGACTGCGCTCTGTTATGTAATTTAATCAACAAGCATGCTATCTATCATTTTTTTTTGCAGTTGGCGAGCCTACTATAGGGTGACCAGACGTCCCCGGTGTCCGGGGACAGTCCCCGGTTTTGGTGACCTGTCCCCGGCTGGATCTGTCCCCAGAAATGTCCCCGGTTTTCACTGTGACTGTCAGACCCGAAATTGGAATGAAAGACAGATAACATTGACCAAACGGAGCCGATAGTTGCTCAAGAGCCCGCGCTGCTCAGAGCTCAGAGATGTTTTAGAAAGCCGTATTTTACGGTGCTAAAATCATTATTTATTTACATGGAGTCTGGTGGTTTAGCAAATGCAATTTTGCGGACTTTTATGTTTTAAAAAGGATATTAATGTCTAACAGAAAGGTTGACCTCCTTAGAAATCCTTTCCATAATATTGTCAGACACTTAGAATATTAATCTGAGTCTGTCAGTAGCATAACGAGCACTTTCATGAACGTAAAAACAAGCTGGACAATTATCCTATTAACTTCCATTGTAGCTTGTTTCTGCCGACTGCTGAGATCTTGTTTTATACCGGGTCAATGTTGAAGGAAAATATTCCTTCAGAACAGCTCTA
Source organism: Etheostoma cragini (assembly GCF_013103735.1). NCBI lineage: Eukaryota > Metazoa > Chordata > Actinopteri > Perciformes > Percidae > Etheostoma > Etheostoma cragini. The sequence continues at coordinate 28,906,994 of NC_048415.1, forward strand.
GGTCTAGTGTCCCCATTTTAAATTACACAAAAATAAAAACATGACGTGTTTTGGAGGTATATACGCTTCTGAGCAGAAAATGTCCACGGATTTTGTCTGAGAAATCTGGTCACCTTAGCCTACTAGTATTGGCCAGCAAGGTCTTCAGTCTTACTAAAGGCTGTGGGTCCTCTATCTGTGGTCTGTGAGTGGTTCCCCTAGTCCTTCGTTTCTGGTACTCTGTATTTGAAATCTTCTCAATCAACAGGGAGGCAGCAACTAGCTAGTGCTTCAATCAGCCATGCTGAGTGCTACTGTAGCTGACTCTCAATTTGTGCAGCTAGCTCAAGATTGAATCAATCTCCAAACACTTTCTCTTTTTTCTGGTCTGTTAGTTTTTGTGTGATATGTGACACTGTCATTAGCTCTCTAAATCTGCACAGCCAGCCCTTCACATTAGGGATGTGAAGGTCAACAAATGCTTTTACTTTCAAAATATGCAGTTTTTCCTCACTAATGACCCTGATTTAATTTGCTTTGGTAACCATGCTTGTGCTGTGTCAGTTGCTGGGCATGATAAATCTATTAAATGCATTTCTTCACTTATATAACCCCTGATTCATGAGCAGCACCTCCTCTCCAACAACTTGTCAGTCAGTCTTGTTTTACACCCTCAATCAATCTAGCAGGACTGCTTGTTCTGTATGACAAAATGAGGATTGTTGTATTTGTATATAGTACCCGCACATGCTAAATCTTGCTAGCAGTTGCCACAATACATTCAGTTTCCAACAGCTTCTAGGAACTTCCATTTTAATCTCAAATATGCCCGGTGCTGACCAGTACTTCTCTCACTTTTCTCAAGCCACAGTTGGCTTGCACTTGTAACCTATCATCAGTTGGACAATTGAAAGCATGGCAAACTATTAATTAGCATTCATTCTCAGCTGTCAGCTATTTAGCATGGCCCTGCAATTCCTCGACTAGTTACAAGACAATTGCATGTTTAATTCTGTGGGTGTTCCTTCATTTGCCCCATGTCATTTCTCTGGAGAGCAGTGCTTGATTAGGGAAGGTGCTCACTAATGCACTATCCCAATCCCTGTAATATATATTTGCATGAGGGTACTTACAATTAACCATGTTACTGATTTAGTAATGTAGACCCAATTGTATTTTTTACTACAATGATGTATTCTCACTGCATATATACATTTTGAAGGCTGAATTGTTATTTTTGAATTCAAAAGCAATTGCAATTTTGCTATCCTGTGTCAGATGAGGTGAAAACATCATGGAAGCTGTCAAACTAGGAGAGCAATATCAAGAGATAGTCACCAACAAGTGTCCCAGATGTCTGTTTCTGTCATACTGTGCACTCTGATCCTATCACAACTAACAGGTAAACAATGTTGTTTATTTTAAAATGTATTAATAACTTCTTGGTAATTATATTGTCTTGCATGGAAGGGATTTTTGCTGTTATCAAAAATATTCTCAACACTCAATGTCAGTAGGCAATCAAGCCAAAATTTTCATTTTCTTCCATTGGCTTGGGTTACAATAACAATGTCACATCTTGAGTCCAATTGCAGGCAATCAGGGTTTCAGACAATATTCACTATCTTTAATAGATACCAAAAGACTTGGAAAGCCTAAGACTAATCACTTAGCACATGGTTGTGTGTGAGGTGTACATGTGTTTGCATGTGTGTGGGCAATCAATACGGATTGTCCTCAGATTCTGAAATTCACACTTTATGTTGTTGGCTTGTTATTACAGAAAAGGGTACTAATACAGTCCCCGGCCCATGAGGATGATGTGTGATAATAGCCTTGGAATCTTCCTTTTGTTTGAATCCCCGATCAAGCCTTGGTGGTTCATTTCATCCAGAGAAACAATCTGGAGCAAACAGATGTAATTAGTTTATTCAATTTAAATCGCATCCCAAAAAGCAACACTCCCTAATATAGACTAAATGTATCCCCCAACCAGCTTGTGTGCTGCTGTGTTATATGGTGTAACAGTAGTCTGCACTCTTTTTTTTTGAATGACTGCACAGTGCCTGTGAGCGAGCCAAACAGGGCAGGATGTATTCTCACAACAGAGGCCTCTACACATCTACATTTTAGTGGAAGGAAAACAGGGAGACAAGCGTTTCAGCTTACCAAGTAGCAGCTCTGTGCCAGCATTCAGACTTCTATATCTGAGCATAATAGGCTTGTCATCTAGAGTATTCCTCTCTCTCTCTCTCTGTGTTTTAAAGATCACCACTTTACCCCTGCAATGACTCTTAAATGACTGGATCCGACTGCAGTCTTGCTGTATGACACATTCCTACTACAGTGGCAAACATCGTTAGACGACGAGGCTTCACTGACCTAAAGATGTTAGCGATGGCAGACAGTCTTGAAACCGTTTTGCTAACAGCCCAACCTGTCAGCTCAGTATAAAAGATGAGACAGTAAAGAATCTTAAGTAGAAGAAGAGCAGGGACAAAAAAGTAAAGCAGTAGCTCTTTAAAGTGAGGTAAAGAGGGTTGACTGTTGCTTCCAGCTGCTTTGGGAGACTTTTCTTCTTTCTTCCCATAACACAATCTGCCTCCAAAAATCAATTAACCTTGGCTAATGGTAAAAACATGATGAAGAGTGCACCACGGGAATTGGCCTAGCCTGACCCTGGCTCTTTGTTTCGTCGACCTGCTGTGCATTTCCAAAGAGTTCCACCCAATGTGATCTGTCTGTGCTTGGCCTTTAACTTGGAGAAGTTAAGCACAGGCAACAACTCCAAGGAACCTGGCTGGATTATGGAAAGTAAAAGCTATATAGCCAAGAGATTCACTCTTTCACCATATATTCTACTACTTTCATCCTTGTTTTTCATGTACCAATGGGCATCCACTGTGTCACTTAATCTACACCTTTCAGTTAAAGAAAAAAAAAGTGGGCAATGTAATAAACGGTGCAGGTAATTACTTCTATACGGTAAAGTGGTCCAATAGTTAGAATAGCAAAGAACATTGATTTCAACTGAAGGTACAATGAGTTTGATTGATACAGTGTAATGTGATTTCACCACTATCAAAAAGTAGTACCAACACACATTAAAAAACTAGTCCTTATATGCCCAGCTCCACTCAAGCTATATTATGTTATGCAAGAAAGTTTTACCATATCCCCAGCCACTCCCCTTTCTGTCCCCAATTCTCCTCAACATCCACAACCTGGAACTGTATCCCCATGGTCCTGCAAGGGTGTGTGTTTTCCTGTAGTCCAATCAAGAAATCCGTCTGAAATTGCTCCAATGCAAGGGAGAGGGTGGAAATTATTCTTAATAATGACATAATCAGCAGAGCAGCCATCAAGCAGATAAATTGTCATGCGCATCGTGCTAAAATATCCAATTATCCTTTGTCCCACCGCTCTCTGTGTTGAAGTTGGAACTGCCAGAAAGCCAGTAGGTGGATCCCCGATTCCAACTGGTACAGTCCTGCTGGCAGGTTTGAAGTATAGACGCCCCCCATCCCCCCACCCCCCAAGAGAAGAGGGCTTAAACAGCCTGGTGCTTAGTGTACAGATCTAGATATGTAAATAGGTTCTATACAATAAAATTGTTTCTGATCCTCAAAAATAAATGGATGAAAAGTATCTGTGACATTTTTTCCTCAAAATGGTTCCATTGTGCATACAGGGTTTCTTGTTCTTTGAAATTGCCAGTCCTTCTTTTACTCTATTCAACAATTGTTTTTGATTTATCTTACATACTGTAGCCTCCATTTATGAAGCTAACACATGCCTAAATTGGTTTGCACCGCATCTACTCTGTGCCCCACAACAGAGTAATCTGCTGTGCGATGCCAAAGGAGAACAATTTTTTTCTTTCTTTTACAAAGTGCTCCACCCTTCTCACCTCCGAGACGGGCCTGATGCTCTGTTTTGCTTCCAGATAATTCTGTCAAGCAGTCATTTGTCAAAAGTTGCCCAAGGCCATTGTCGATAGAAAGAAAAAATAGTTTACTGTACCATGTTTTGCTGCAATATCAGAACAAAAATAATAATTAAAAAAATCCTCCTCCTTGTTTAAGCTTGTGAGGTCGTATTTATACTTTTTTCTTTTTTTTCTAAAAAAAAACATAATTTTTTTTTCCTCTCGTCCAAACCCCCAGAAATCCCTTGACTATATTCCCTCAGGTATTAACAGGGTGTTGTACAATCCCGGTGTAATTCCATGGGTGTCTGAAAAGTCAAGGCTGGCATTTGAGCTCCTGACATATCTGTGTTGTCAGCATGTCGGCCTTAAGTCTCTGCTGCAGCAGTGGCGTTAGCTTTTAGCCTCAGCCCTTAGAGTCCTGTCTGTGTGGGTGCATCCACAGGGCTATACCCGGGTGGTGGAGTGTGAGTGTGGGTGCGGATGGGGCAGTGTGTTATTCTGCCCGCTGCTGGGGAAGGTGTTGAAAGAGTGGAGGGAGGTGAGCCCCCCCATGGTGCTGGGGATCATGGTTATGGTGTTTGGCGTCATGAGCGGGATGTCATCCGGTGAGCGCCTCATTGCCAGAGTGTAGTCGGGCGGGCAGGCAGTCCTCAGCACCACGTCGTGCGGGTGCAGGGAGTCGCCCACTCCCCTGCAGTCCAGGTCTGAGTGCTGTTTCATCTGCAGGGACATGATCTCCTCCTCTTGAGTGTGAGCCAGGTCGTTGGCGGCGCTCCGCTGGGGGCTGCAGCGCCTGTGGACGTCATGCCGGCGTTTGTCCTTCTTGTAGTAAAGGGCTGCGAAGGCTAGTATGTTGAGGAAGAGAAGGGAAGCTCCTACAGCGATGGTCACCGACAGCTCAGTGGAGTAGTCCCGCTGGTCCACCAGGTGTGGCTGGTTGTGGCTGTCCTGGGTCTCGGTGGGGAAAGGACTCGGGTTAGGGCGCTTGGTCGCCAGAATCTTAGTCTTTGGGGTGCGATTGGTAGCCTCTGGTGAAGGGATCTGAAGACAAGAAGAAGAACAGGCACTATGTAATTGATTTTAAGAGTTTGAACCATGTTCAAGGATATAGTGTTTAGAGAAAGTTTTTCTTCACGTTAAAACACTTTTTGATTTATTTGAGAAGTAGATTCTCTGCACACTTCCAGTCCATTCTGGTCCAGTGTAGGTATTTAGTTAAAAAGCCAATCTTTGGTCTTTGTACCTTCATTATTGGAAATGTTGCGTGTTTGAGGGCCAATGTTTTTGGCCCTCAGGCACATTAGAATTTTGTCCTTAATGTTTGTGCATGTATAGAGCCATATGGTGGCTAGCTTAGCTCATCTCAAAGATAGGAATCGGGGGGGGGGAAAGCAGCAAGCATATCTCTGTCCAGACATGGAAAGTAACTTCCTATACAATCACGACTTGTCCTTTTTTGCTTTGTTTTCTGTTTGTGTATTGACTTGATTAACATTGGGCAGAGTGGGGCTGTTTGGCCTAAGCTCAAAGTCTTAATGCAAAGCTAATTACCTCCTTGCTCTAGCTCCATAGGTACTGGACACAATGGACACAGTTGTATCCATACTATGGTATGTAGTACTAGTCTCCTTTATGAATTTGATCAATTGAAAATTGGTGGTGTTGTTCCTCTGATGAGGACAATACAACATATCCAATATTTAGATTATGGCATACAAATCATGATTAATCAATTCAAATTTCAAAAGATCCAGCCATTAGCTGTACCTGCTAATCCTTAAGGGTTGACAGGGCGCTGGTGCTAATTCCGGTTGCTAATAGACTGGAGGTTGGCTACATCCTGGACAGGGTTGCCAACCCACACAGAAAGGGTCCAGCCAACACAACATTTAGCAATAGATTGGGCAGTCCAAATCTATTAAATCTAAATTTGTATTAATTGAAAACACCTGATGTGCTGCTTTGGGGATTAGAATGTTCGGAATCCCTATGACAACTGATAGTAAATGTGATGTATATTTTGACAGATGTGAATTTCCTCCTCACTATACTAAAAATATGAGCGTGTGTGGCTTAAAAGAAGCATTTGATCTTTTAGCACTTCAGTTTCAATCATGTCAATTATATCATGTCACACCACATAAGTAGGAGGCACCTGAGGGCAGGATGGACCAGAAAATCTATATTGCACTTTAAAATTCCTTTTTTTAAGTTTCTTGGGTCTACTTTAAAAGGTTATCTGTAAAGGGGACAACTCATGTATTTCATTTGTAGAAGTAGAACGATATTTATATGTGTGTGTATGTGTGTGTGTGTGTGTGTGTTTTAGTACCAACCTTGGTGGTGGTGGGGATGAGCTGCGTGACCTCGTTGAGGCTGTGTAGATGAGGAACCAGCTCCAACCACAAGTTGACCTGAGGAGAGAAAATATGAAGTGGGAGGGAGAATGAATGGAAACCATACATAAGGAGTATCTCGAGAGGAGCAGACTAAAATCCATGTGACATTACATTTGAATGACAATGTAGTCATTCTGAAAACCTGCATGCTAATAACTCAGCTTAATCTTAATGGTCAAGATGGTTGCTTTGAATTGAAGTAAAATAAGGCATTGAAATTTTGCCCCAAACATCAGATCAACAAAAGTTTCATCCCTATTTAGAGTTTGCCTGGACAATAATGCAAGAATAGCTACCCAAATCTACCAACTATATCTGCTATGGATCTGTCTGTTAACTATATGACTATAACTACAACATAAAGTGCATTTCCTAATATCTGACTGTACCTTGTTGGCACGATAGTGCTCTTTTACCCGGGGCTTCAGGCCAATGTGTAGGTAAAGCTGGTCTTTCTGGTTGTAGCGTGTCCAAGCCACTTCTTCAAAGCGATTGGGCTTGGTGTGGATGAACTTGGTGTCCTGGGGGACAGGCTGGTTTGGATCCCTGACAATAAGATATAAGGAGGAAATAGTTTCTAATGAAATAATTCACAGAGAAGGGGGATCTGCTGATGGTCTTTTGGCAGAACCATACACATGCACATTGCCTCCCATTAAAGATGCAGTACTCTCCTCGCCCAATCACAAATAGTTATGTCACTTTTTATTTGTTTAATTATAGGGCACAGGAAAGAAGTAAATTTAAAGGTGGAGTAGACCTTTTGGGACTGTCTGCTTATTAAAAATATGTGTAGCATCTCCCTCAGGCTAATCAGTGTAATTATGAAAATACTGGCATGCAGTGCAGATGCAGCCTCCAGGTTTTATCAAATATTAATCAACAGTTTCTAAAATATCACACCTGATAAAATCAAAAAAGGTCAAAAGTTGTATTACTGCTCACAGATGGTTGTTTTTCTAAAGATTCGGATTGAATGAAAAGGTCTTGAGATAACTAATAACCCCAGAAGTTTCCCTCATTTGAAGTTTTATTCAAATGCTAAATTTAAATTACCATGTTGTATTTTAAATTATGGATATCTTGTTGAGAGTGTACCTATTTATTTATGTAATTTTTACATAAAAAAGACTTCCAGCCAAGGAATATGTTTGGGTATAGAATAAATATGCAGTTCAACCATGGGGATAATTTCCATAAAGCATAAGCTTCAGTGGTTGGTTAAGACAGTTATTTTAGCGTTTTGTACCAAACGTTAGAATTGAGCCATAGTAAAAAAAAACACAAGAATGGAGTACACTGTAAATGAAGGTCTGTAACCCTTTATAAACCCCCTTATATTAAGTATAGTTTACTGAGCACATTCTGCATGACATCCTGTGCTGAAAAGCCACCCTTACATTTTATCTGGGTATAACAGAGCCAGCCATGTGAGCTATGGAGGCCCATTCAGACCCATCAAGAGCCCCATTGTCTGAGTGGCATACGGAGCCAGCCCAGAGCTCATCAGGAGTACGCTTAAGCATTCAAATTGGCGGCATAAATCTCCCAGGTACCCAGCTTTCTACGTCAATTTAGGGTTATATATGTAGATCATTAGTGCCTTTCTCTTCCCCTCAGGGCTACTGGGCAGTGCACTGAAAAAGCCAATGTCCCCCCATTACACTCTTGAAAAACAATTACCGGCATGACTATATGCTCTAAGGCAGTGTGTGACAGAAGGGGGAAAAAAGGATTTTAATTTTGAGAATGTCAGGCGACAACCATTAATTAAGAATGTATTTGAAGATATGTGGAGAGTAGAGGGTGCATAGCATACCAATTACACTATACAGTCCATAAAACATGATAGCACAACTCACTACTCCTGGTCATCAAATATATTGTAGGTTAATATTGAGGAAACACAATTACAATGAAGTGATCCATTAGTTCATGGCATTGTAATGGCAATTGCATGTACTATTAGACCAATTGCAGAACAAACGTCAACAACATTATTTGAATAACCCTGTGGCTGACCTTTATGCTGTGCTATGTTATGTTATGAATATAAACATACAGTAGCTTGTAAATCAAATAGATTGTTTGGACAATACCTTGTTTCAGTCAAAAGAAGTTAACAGCTTGGCAGAGGTCCTGCAGCAGGTAGTAATCAAACTTCTCTATCAGACCTATTTTAAAACCATGAATTTCTTAGTTTTACTGTGAGAGAAGACACTGTGTCAGTCCTTTAGCTTTTAATTAAATTTGATTTGGTGTGTGTCTCTGTGTGGGAGTAGGCTTAGGAGGACATGTAGGGAGGCCGTAGTGTTCCCTCACAGCAAGAAACTCTGAATTTAACAATTAGTTAAACATGCAGCAGTGCAAACCAACTTATTTAGACTTCGATGATCTGTAATAATTTCTCTTTTCATGGTAAATGGGCTGCACTTATACAGCACTTTTCTAGTCTTAACGACTACTCAAAGCACCATTCACCCCAATCACACATATTCATCCTTGGTGGCTGACACTGCCATACAAGGTGCCATCGGCTCACAATTCACTCTGGTGCATGATGCATGATGATAATTTCCCATTGTTTTGGGATCAATATCTATCTATCTATCTATCTATTTATCCAAGATGGCCTAGCATCAAGAGCAATCGGGGTTTAGTGTTCACTTCGACTTGGCCAGGATGGAACCACTGACCTTTCAATTGGTAGAAAACCGTTCAACCATCAGAACCGCACCCTTTCCCCCTTTTATCTTTAACTCTGCAGTTCCAGTCCCACTTAATAAAGTCTTTGTTATGCACATATATACTTAAACTGATTGGAAACCTGACAACCTATTCATAGCCATAGAAGAAATCTAGTTGGGAAAACCAGGTTTTTCTTATCCCCTAGCTCTATATCAGATCTCAGGTTTCTTAGATCTGATGAAGATTATATTTTTTGCCTTTTAATACCTTTATTTATGGGGCAGATTGAGTCAGGAAAGTGGGAGTGAGTGGGAGATGACATGCAGCAATGGTCGGAACCAAACCGCCGCAACAAGTACTAAGCCTCTGTGCATAGGGCGCAAGCTCAATCAAGTGAGCTAACCGGGCGCCCCAGAAACAAGGTTTCCCCTGCTACTTCATTTAATGCATACATCTGAATTGTCAAACAAATTTACAGTACATTTAAACTCTGCACTGTTCCAGGCCATGGGGAAAACACATAGAAAGTAAGTTGTATTGGCCCTTGGTAATGTCATCATACCCGGTTTTGGCAAAGTTTGTCCAGTAGGTCATGACCACGGCACTGAGCATTACGTCATTCTTGGAGAAGTTGCAGGGAAACAGCTCTGTTGGTCCAATCATCGGTAGGCCGAACACATAAGGGATCTCATCTCCATGTGCTGCATCTGCCCACGGTGGTACCTAATGCATAGCAGATACATCAGATCAGTATTATTACATGTGAAACAGACAGGACACTGAAACACATTATTTTTCATGCTGACACAGTGAATATTTGGACCATACACAGACAGATCCAAGAAGCTGGGGAAAACTTTTTTCAGAGAGAAAAGGGGAAATGAGAAAAGACTTTATTGTAATTTTGCTTACCACATCTGGCTCATTATTAATTAACTCATGACTAAAGGGGCAGATAGAAGAAGGTGGCTTTGGGCTGAATTTTAAAATTAAAAGGTGCTATGGGTAAGCCTTATAAACAAAAATTCTGTCATGTTTGTGGAAACTGACCCTATGAACGAGTAGAACTACATGAAGAAAGTAATTTAAAAAAAATCGGGCACCTCTGGCACCACCTACAGACTATAGTGTGATTTGCAAAAATCCACCGCTCCGTGTTCAGATGCACCAATCAGGTTTCCTCCCCCTTTCCCCCTCTTCACACGCACTCTATAGAGCTCAACAGTCCCGCCCTCCCTCCTAGAGACCTTGGGTACTGGATGTACATTTTTCGATTCATTTCTCCAATTGACGTCTGGCAAAATACGTATATGAAGAGTTTTAAAACATGCCTTAGGCTAACCAGCTACCATGTGACCCATAAACATACAACATATCATTGAAACAAACAGAAAATCCCCAAAAGTCAAAGGTACAAGACTGTACATATTTCATTATTCAAGCAAAGGAACTACTCATCCCATAAACCACCGCGCACCACTAAATAAAGGAAGCTAACGTTTGTTTAGCTAACTGCTAATTTGGCTAACCGCTAGCTGAGACAGCATGTAAGCTGCTGTTGAGCTCTATTGTGCACAGCTTTCCCTTATGGGGAGGGACATGTGTCTTGGGCACAGTGCTACAGTCTGCTTCACATTAAAATAAAATTCACAAAAACAACATGACATTACAAATTAAACATGTAGCACGTATATATTCAAAAAAGAAAGTGTGAAGATTTAATCACCACTTCTTACTTTCTTTTTAATCAGTGTAGCTGTTTATAAGCAAAAAAATGTTAGTTAGTTAGGAAGCAAAAACTAGTAAAACTTGTAATTTCAAGGACTGTAAACTAGTCACTTTTTTCAAGTCTTTTGAGGAAAGTTCTGTCTTTTTGTAAGGCAGTCTGCCTTCATATTGAGCAGCAATTAAGGTGTGTGATCTAAAACAATCAGTAGCAGATTTCTACCTAAATCTGACACAATAGAAGCCTATTCTGGCTGCCTGCTTTAAAATAATTATGGAAAAGTAAATTGTGTACAATGGTTCTGTTAGAACCAGGGACATGCACAGACATCTAATCTGGAAAAAAGGCCAGTTGACCTTTAGACAGTGGCTGCACTCAATGATTCTGGTTGAGATAACTAATGCTATGATTCGGCACCATAAATAATACTTATGTGTGTATGTACATATATATAGTACAAAGAACAATAACAACATGACTACTGCTAGTAAAAGTATTTTACTTAACTGGAAATTTTGATATACATAAAGTAATAACTAATTTGCAATGCCATACACGGCACAGACATACTTTACTGTGTATTTGTTATTAAATGAAACAAATAATACCTCATTAAAAAATGAGGTATTATCCTACTCCAACTTAAATAAAATGCTTCTGATAAAATAGGCCAACTTCACATTAAATATAGGATGGTTACTTGAAATTATCAAATGGTTCTTTCACAGCTGGCCTGCTGGCTGTTTTATTCAAGCTCAGTTGCAGATGTTTTAGCTGCTTCGTTGAGCTCTTTCTCTCTCTTCTTCATTTGTCTTTGTTGTGAAGGCATACTTAAGCACACAAACCTAGCATTAGGCTGGAATTATTTTATTTTTTAAATGCATATGCAAATTGGGACATGTAACATTTAAAAACAAAATAAGTCGCCTTTCACTTTTACTAACGTCACATCTGATTGTTGGTTGAAAAATCATTTAACATATTTCCTGCTTAACAACAACCTAGCATGATTCAAGAGCCCAGACATCTGAGCCTTTCTCTTCTCTACACAACGCACACTCACGTAACGTAGCTATGTTAGCCTGCTGCTGCTACAGCTGTCATTAGCTTTGGTTGATAAAGTAGCAGTTTACGTTACTATAGCTAAGCGTCATATTATTCAAAGCTCAGGTGGATTTTTTGGTTACTATTCAGCATTTGTCATAATCTTTAATAACTCACGTGAAGGCAAAAGGGCTTGGCTTTAACTCTTTCATTTGTGCCACACAAATTTAAACCGTCACGTGACTGGAGGCAGAGGGCATTGCTGAGGGCAAGATTGGATGATTTATTGTGATTTAATTTGATTTAACATAAGTAATGATTGGCGTATTATCGTAAGGTGTGTTCAAGCCAGGGAAATGAAAATTTAAGAGGTGATCAGTTTGCATATGAAGACAATAGGAAATGGATGCAAAAACATGTTTGCTCCTCATGGAGCAAACATGGACAAAGACATGCCAGCATGCTATGTAGGAAGATGACCATTCTTAATCCCGCCTACAAAGCTCTAGGGGAAACTTTCCAGTCAATGAGCTTCAAACTAAATTTGAATCGCCCAAATCAGAAATGTTGATGGTAATTCAGAGATCCGGAACCTGACTACTTGAAAACACCTTTAGAGTTGATACAGCATGAGTAACTGATATTAAAATGCAGCAATTTAATCACAAAAATTACGGTTTATATTATCTTTGTTTGATCTTAGATGACTTGATTAGATTAGATGATGCTTTGTATGTTTTTGTCGCTCTGAACAGGAACTGAAAGCTTTACCTTGCAAAACATAGAACAAACCAGCAGTTTTTTCTAACTCCATAAAGTAGATGTCCCATTACCCAGACAGCCAGCGACCCACCTGTTCAGTCTGACAGTGGTGGTAGAAGGCATAGAAATACGTCGGTGACCCAAAGCTGGAGTGCAGGTCAGCTGTGGCAACAGCCGGTGCCACCCACTGGTGATCGGTGAAAAGAGCCAGCAGTGTTTTCCGGCGGGTCTCCGGGTTGTGCCTGTCGGCCCAGTCTGTGTACATGAACTTGATGGTCTCTCGGAGGATGTCTTTACCTTCTGGGTAGCCATACAGGTCATCGACAAAGCTAGACACGGCGTAGTCAAAGTCGTTAGCCTGAACGCCGTTTTCGTTGTCCACGATAAGCTCCACGAATTTAAGGCCCTCGCCCTGGTTAACTCCCAGCATTATATCGTAGTTGAGGAACTCACCTTGAAAGAGATGGTGCAGGTTGTTAAAAAGCACAGATATATGGTAAGGTACATTGGTAGAAATTGCCTGCTCTTAAGTTAAGTAAAGTGATTTGATACCTTGCTCCATGAGTATTTGAGGGTCATCAGGTATAACATCTCCATCAATAACAGGTCCAAAGGCGATGTGGTAGCGAGCTGGCTGGATGTCTTGATCTACCAGCTCCTTGTAATGTTTTCTCTGAAGACACCCCACAAGCTCTACAGTGTCCTCCAAGTTACAGCCCACCTTACGGGCCAGCATCCGGGCGTACTTGGCTGGCTGAAAACTGACAGCCCAGCTGGACAGAGCTGTGCCACTCTGGGCGATGGCCCTCTGAAACAGTCCTGGAGACAAAAAACAGCAGAGTAGGAAACAAAGCAACACATTATAATTCTGGAACTCTTTCTTATAACCAGACCCAAATGGAGGCCTCAGATTTATTTTCAGTTTAGGTAATTTAGGCTAAATTTACATTGGTATTTGGTTATCCTAATATAAAAAGTGAAGAATGTCCTTTGCTAAGTTTACACCTCGCATTCCCCCTGCTGTGGCGTTTCAGAGCCCTTAAACTGGAGAAGTTTGAAAACACTTCTGACCCGTTGTTTGAAATCCTACAGCAGTCTATACTGCCGCAAACGGAGACCATTAGCAACACCAACACTGACGGCAATGTTTTGCTGCCTAATTGAGTCATGACGTCTCTTTCTCTGCAAATAAGCTACTAACGATACTGTGCATATACATGTTGCCTCCTGTTTACCCAGGGCACACTTAGTTTAAACAATTACTTTGTCTATTGAAGCTAAAAATCCTTTACCAGGACTGTGTTGTTGTGATTGACATCTTCCTGAGTCAACCGTTAGTGTTGTTGCACCTGTTAGGGCGGGACAAATGAAACATTTGTCATCCTTTGTGGTAAAAAGAATTTGTGACCTAAGAAATTCCCATCACATCTCCGGTCCACCTTCAACCTGAAAAGAGTCTAATCAGCCAGAATAACTGAAACACCTGTGTGGATTTTCAGAGGCAGAATGAAATCTGCATAATTTAGGGCACCGCATTCTGCAGAAAATTCTGCTGCTGCAGATTATGTGTGCCCCTGCTACAACATAAAAGAACATACAATTTGAAAGCATCCAAATCTGCACACAACAAAAATATATTATACTCTTTATGTACATGTATTCAGGCAACAACAATTATCAGATTTTGGAAACAACGGTTAAGGATCAGGTTACTTTCAAGCGTCTTTTTTTACAGTGCTGTGATCAGATAATGTTCCTACAATTTAATTTTCATTATATATGGATCCTGTCATCTAGATTAAGACTCAAATCTGCTCACACCAGAATATCTATTCAGAGAAATATCAAATAAAGAAGGTACAGGTTCAGACTGAAATGTTACCATTCTATCCTTGTGTTTTAATACAAACTAAGTAATACCACACTGCCAAACCCATAGAAAGTAGGATCTAGAGGATAACTCATTGTAGTAACCCAAGCCAGACAGCCAATAATCTAGCACTAATTGCGCTGCCCCTGGCGGTCACGAGACCCTCACTTTGCAGGTCATATTGGTCTCTAAGAGTCTTTTCACTAGCACCAAATTTGTATGAATCCAAGACTATAAATTAGATTAGATTCAACTTCATTGTCATTGCACAACTAGGGTAACCAGTACAACAAAATTCAGTTTTTATCTAACCAGTAGTGCAATCATTAAAGTGCCTTCACTTTATAGCATTGCTTAACAAAACACATATAACATAGAAGGCAATATACTGAATTATGAAAATACATTTAGCAAATAAAGTGCATAGAGTTTTGAGAAATCATAGACAGTCCATCCTCCAGATAATAGTAGAGACAGAATGCAGAATGATTATACATTGCATTGTTGAGGTGTATTAGTAAAGTGCATAGTGACCAAAAAGCTGTTTCTGACCCTGCTGGTGCAACTCCTAAGGCTCTTGTAACATCTCCCAGAAGGGAGAATGGAGAACAGTCCATGACTGGGGTGTGTGTGGTCCTCGATGATATTGAGTGCACGTTGCAGACATCGTGAGTGATGAAGGTAAGTAATGGCTGGAAGTGATTTGCCAATGATTTTTTGAGCAGCTTTCCTGTCAGCCATTGTGCAGTTCCCATACTACACAGTGAAGCAGTTAATGAGGATGCTCTTGACTGTGCAGCAATAGAAGCTATGGAGGATCTGAGGGAAGCGTCCAGTGACAGATTGAATATGTTGTTTAAGATCTTTGCACGCGCCCAGTGATGCCATCCGGGCCAGCTGCCTTCCATACCCTTATACGGGTTAGTCGTCAGGGGAAGGTGTAGTTTTGACAGGCGCAGTGTTGTTGTCCTGGTCGAACTTGTTAAGCTCATTAGCAAAGGAGGTACGGTGGTAGGGGGGTTGAGTTTGCTCTTCTGTAGACTGTGATGGCCTGTATCCCTTGCCACATAAGTCAGGGGCTGGAGTAATTGAAGTGCTCCTCAATCCGAAGTGTGTGTCTATGTTGGGCATTTTGTATTCCCCTTTTCAGGTTGGCCCTGGAAATAGGATTCTGAAAAGCAATGTTGCGGGCCTTTAGCAGTAGATAGATGTCCCTATTCATTCAAGACTTCCTATTGTGGTATATCTTGATATGCTTGTAAATTGTGACATCATTGACGCTCGTGTTGATGTATTCCAGAACAGAGGAGGTATATGTGTCAACATCCAGTTGGAAGTCAGAGGTGGCATTGGTGGCTAACAGACTCCACTCTGTCCACCGAAACCCAAGCTGTAGTGTGTCCTCACTGTGGGTTGCACCCAGCGGATGAGGGGGGAGAGATGGTCAGATTGAACTGGGTAGGGGAGTGGTTAGGGCCTCGGGGATGTTTGTGTACACCTTGTCCAAGATTCGGTCCCCTCTGGTCGGGCAGAAGATATGTAGAACTTGGGGAGTACAGAGTTCAGGTTTGAATGATTGAAACCCCCTGCAGCAATAAGTGGCACTTCTGGGTGTGCAGTTTGCTGTTTGCTAATGGCACCATGTAGTTCTTTCATTGCCTGCTTAGCATTGGCATCAGGGGGTACATAAACGGCCATGAAAACAGTATATGTGAATTCTCTGGGTAAATAATAAATGCAACATTTAGACCATACAATAGAGTGTGGTTTAGACCTACTCTATCTGTCAAGTTTCCTGTATCTTCAGTTATTATTTGAGTGATGTTTGCTAAAAACTACAGTGCATACTTGTTTTAGGGATTTACAAAGCCTTTTATTTTTTTAAATACAAGTTTTTACGTCCCATTTTTTTTTTTTTAGTTTGGGTCTGAGAGCCACATTCCTTTCTTATTTTTTAATGTGGTTAGTTGAAAAAAGAAGAAATAACACTAGCCTTGTGACACACAGACCCAACAGCCGACCGTTGGCAAAAAAGGCAGTCGGACTGACCAGCCTCCCTGAGTTGGTCAAAAAAGTTCCTTGGGACACTCCAAAGCAACGTCGATTTAAGTTCTGCATGTGCGCGACTGTTAGCATATAGCTACTATAGTTAGCAGTGGATACTTATAGAATAGAACAGCCCTTTCTACAGTCAAATTAACTTAATACTACATGAACATGACTGTTTAGGTGTAATTTGACCTATAATTGAGGAGAATTCAACAAAGCTGATGACATTTTACTGCCGTAAGCATGCAGCTATGTACATGGGACAATGCCAAAACCTCCACAGTAGCGTAGTAAAAAAAAAAAACACTCCTGTCCTACCAATCATAGCAGGCTGATTTAGAGTTGTGTCACCTTAAGTCAAGAGAGATTAAAAATTGTTAAAATCAGAACGTTCAGAACAGCTGGAAATCTGAACGTTTTAGCTCACAGGGTTTCTAAAATACCTTTAATTCATTATTTGACATTTTAGCCACATTTAACATGAAAATCCAACACATGTTAACATGTTCTAGTAGAAACCTAAAATACAAGTATAATTACTACTACTTTAGCCTGCATGTGGCCAAAACAAGAATAAACTTTGTTGAGTTTCCTCTGCACCAAGCACTCACATGGACACACACCACTGAGGTGCACATACAATACTGCATGCATACCTAAATATGCATGAAGATACCATGTAAATTCTGCTGGTGACTTGAGATTGTTACCTTTGGTAGAGTTGCTCCAGCGGTTGCCCTCGGAGTAGTGAGACAGTGTTAGCAAGTTGACACAGGAAGCTCCAGCCCCTGAGCCAAACACAGTGATACGTAACGGGTCACCGCCAAAGGCTGCAATGTTCTCACTGATCCAACGCAGAGCCTGGATCTGGTCCAGCAAACCGTAATTCCCTTTGGCTGCCTGGTCACCTGTACTCAGGAATCCTGCAAGAGATGACAAAAAACAGAGGAGATGTTAGTCATATTCTTCTTTTTTGAACTCTTTAACTGCTGCTCTCCTGGCTCCACTACATGGACATAACAATGGCAAATGGTTTTTCCTTCACTTTTAATGACATTTTGAACATGTTTAGAGGCTAAAAACACGTTTGAAATTTGCCCTGTTTAAGCCTGTTGGGTGTTAACTGTAGCAAGAGGATAAAACGGTGTAGACAGCACCGATTGGTTTCATTTTTCTCTCTACTGACAGCACTACAAATTTACAAACAGCAGAGCTACGTGTTGAAATCGACCGGAGTTCTCCTTTAAGCAGAAGGATTCAATAGTACTTCACCCACTGACATGTGTATATAAAAAGCAATGAGAAGAGGAATTCCCTCCTTTAAAAAAAATGCATCCATTACATACAGTGTGTGCTATTTGATTACTCAATAAGACATGGCACTGGTTAAAGAGGATGTATACTGGTATAACCAAAAACTTCCTCAAATGAACACATTTTTACTAAATTATTTCTTTTGAGAAATGGGAAATTATTCTATAAAAAATCCCTACATGAGTTGACATAGAAATAAACAAGTTCAAAGCAAAGGATTGATTTTAAATAAAAAAAGTACAATAATAGCTATTGCAAGCAAACTCTTCAATGAAATTAATGATTAGTTGTTACAAAGTAACCTTGGTGAGAAAGACAAGAGATGAATTGTGACGGGACAGGACAGAAGAAGGGAGTTAATGTGTGTGGTCTCTGTGATGTTGTTAGTATGAAAGTGCTCTGTGACTATGTCATTGTCAGAAGCAGTAGACCATGAGTTATTGTTTTTTTTCCATTGTCATAACTAGGTCCACTTGAATAGAGAATTGACAATCAAATAGGTAAGAAGGAAAACACAAACATGACTTGATATGGATATTTAGATATAAATCCACTATGTGAAATTATTTTACCTTTCAAACATTTATTTTCACACGGATTATTTTAAGATGTATAGGTTCACAGGGAATTGTCTCTCATGAAATGAGACCACCAGGGACACATTTTTCCACTAATTTACTTTTTGATTTCCATGATTAAAATAAAATAAACAACAATCTACTTTTGGATTATCCAAGCACAACTTCCAGTAGATAACGAGGCATATTTCTCACGTTTACAAGAAAAACCAACAAGCCTGGCTGTTTGCAAATTTGCTGCAATAAAACAAGAGTTATTGCCCTGTAGTGTGGATACGCTAAATATAACACAGGCAGGCTCATTTTGGAGAGAGACGTGTCTAAATCTATGATCCAGCCTCAAATAGAATTAACAGTAGGATGTTGATGAGATAGAGTCATGTGTCATGAAAACCGCTCTTTGTTCAGAGAAAAATGGATTTGTTTTCTCAAAGCAAAGAGAAAAGAAAAGGATTAAATGAATATACGGTAGAAAATGAACAACATTCATAGTCCTCTCAGTTGGCCCAAGCAAATCAGAAAATCAGCCAAAAATAAGTTTGCATGAAGAAAAACAATAATGAGGTTTCTTCAATAGATCAGTGTCAGCCTTTATTGCCCTAACTCTGCATCTAAACCTTTACATATAGCCTATCCTTATGAAGTCCTTACAAGGGCCCATAAAATCACAGCAGCAACCTGTTTCCACCCCTCTTTGGGGTTAGCTATCCATGCTAAAAGTTGCCTTTAGCGACGGAACACTTAATATAACTTTTGATGCTCTGGGTTGGGACGTACTGACTGAGAAGCCGCACAAGAAAAGGACAGTTAGGTTTAGGAAAAGATCATGGGTGGTTATAAAATGTATGTTTCTGCGACACGCGGAACCGTCTCTTGGGTGAAAGTCCTGTGTTGTTTAACCCATCCACCACCCAAACCACCCTCCTACTACTCGCTACATCATCTTCCATAGCCGTGCTCGTGCTGCTGATCTGCCCGTTGCTTTTCATACATTCACTGAAGGGTGCTCTTTGCCTTGTATCTGATGCTAAGAGCCACTGCTTCAGTGTCTGTATTTTACGAGTTAGGAGTGAGAACGGGTCGTCGATCTCTACCCCTATACCCAATCTATTTCCCCCCTCCCATAAAACCTCTCAGGTACTCCTGCTCAATGCGGTTGCATAAATCTAGTGCAAGTGTATACCCACAGGGGAGCTCTGGTCTTTCAGAGCAATTTCATGTCCAACGCTGCCGCACCACTGACATCACCACCACCACCACCATCACCACCTCCCTCCGATTTCCATTCTAAAAGCATATCCTGCTACAGGCATCAAGGGACACCCCCACACCCACTCACCAACCCTCACATACTGTACATTGCTCACATACTTCCTCCCCTGTCTTTTTTCATATTCTTATTCTCACCATTGTCCTACTCTGTGGCTAAATGGAGTGCTCTTATGAGCCAGTGTCAGTCAACACTACAGTTCATTTCCACAAGGATGAATTCAGGCCGCATGTAATCAGGAATGATGTCATCACTGCTCTATGAAAAAATGCCTTGAGTGTAAGCCCCAACCATATAGATTAATATAAATCTAATGAGATGTATCTATGAAAAAGCAATATGTGTGTGTGTGGGCGCAGGTACAAACATATTCAGTTATGATGTCATCAGCACACAAGTCGCATCCTGCTGTACAAGCTCTCTCTCCTCTCTCTCTCTCACATGTGCTTCACACATATACACATGCACTACTTTGTGGAGACTCCCTCACAGACAAATACATTACATTTGCATCCACACACATGCAAACACACACTCACAGAAATCTCACTGACAGTAGCAGACAGGCACGTCCCTCGTCTGACTATTTAATTGAGTTCATTCCTTTTTATTCCATTTGCCCCGGCTTATTTATTTATTTATTTGTGTGTTTCTTGATCAAAGCCTAATCGTGTGGAAGCAACAGCAGCCATCTACAAGAAAGATTATAATTGATTCAATTTAGCTGCAGTGCAGGGATGGTCTGGCAATCACAAAGAGCGAGGCAGGAAGAATGATTAGTTCACCAACAGTGTTGGGGCAGCTGGGCAGTATTATCCCGCTCTCCCTTCCTCTTTGACACACACACACACAAACACACACAGCACACACACACATGATTTGGAATATCTGAAGACCTAACACTGATTATTTTTTTACTCACGTTCTTCTCTTGTCTTGGTCAATTAGTCCTCATAAGGAAACCAATTGATTAACGCACACACACATGCAATAGCACAGAGCAGTGGCTGCAGGTCAGGGTGCATGCATTCTGCTCTGTTAGCCTCCGTAATGCAGCAATGTAGAATAGATGAATTACAGATTTTCTGACAATTGGTTCTTAGTGAGTAGATGTAATGCATTTGAATGATTAGAAGATTGTGTGTGTGGTATTAAAACTGCAGCAAAGCAATGGAGATGTGCATTGCTACACTTCTACTTTTTTTCAATTATATTATGCAAAGAGAGAAAAACCTTAATTTGTAGGGATTTGTTATTGTTATTTTTTAAGATTAAGACTGGGCATTTGCAGGCCTTTATTAACAGGACTGATAAAGAAATGAAAGAGGAGAGAGCGGAGGGGGGAGAGAGAGGCCCATTGCATCGAGGATCAAACTTCTATATATGGGCGCCAACTCTACCAACTGGGCTAACCAGGCGCCCATGGATTTATTCAACTTTATAATAACAGTATGCAATATGAGTACATTAGTACCACAGTCAAGTCAAGTGTAAGTGAAAGGTACAAAAAAATATAAATACACATTAAACAAAAGATTGACAATGGAGTTAGCCTATGGTGCAGAATTCAATGTTAGAAATTTGGAACAAGGGCAGTCAGCTTCACTGACGTACACTGTGGAACTATAATGTTTCTAGATGGTTAAAAAAAAGGCTGCCAGATTTTAAAGAATGTAGCTGATGATCCACAAAACGTGTGTTTAATTTTTTCTAGCCTACGAATATGGAGAGCATCTCTGATCCAGGACTCAAATGGGGGAGAAGAAGGGGACGTCCAGCAAAGCACAATCAATCGTCCAGCCAGTAACATTAGGCAGTTTGTTTTTAGACCACTTTGGGATTACTACAATTTATCTTGTTATCTGACCCTTATATTGGAGGCACTGACTGATGGGACGGAGCAGTATTTTTAAAAAAAAAGTTAAAAATATACTAAATAGGAACAGGTTAAAGAAGGTAAAACAAAAAAAAGAACAATAGATATTAAGAGAACTTCAGAGCTTTCTTTGAATGAACTACCTTAACATGCCACTTCAGTTTCTCAATGCATGGTATTTACTGTATTAAATGCTTTCAAGTTTTTGGCGACGTGCTGTGAATGTTCAGTTTTATTAGCCGTTCAGCTTCTATGAAGCCAGGCACCCTCCATTTTCCTACTCTGCGTTGGATAGATCACACATGTCTATGTCTAAGGTTTGGCTAAAAGCCACCGTCCGTGATCACTGAGACTGTGATACAGCAGCTCGGCCTCTAAGCTCCCTGGGATGACAATATTAAGGTGAACCCTGATCCAGAAATCCAGCTTTTATCCCCACTATCTCAGTCGAACCAGAGAGGGAACGCCAGACGAATAGAAAAATGGGATTTTTGAAATACTTTATACCATTTTTTCTCTGCACACATCTTTTTTTCCACAGCCATGGTCCATATACAATAATCCTCTCTATGTTCTCCCTCTCTTTCACTATCCGTCTTTTTGACTCTTCGTGTCAAGACAGACAGAATAAGAAAGTGCAGCAGAAGAAAAAGTGATGGCAAAAACATTACTGAAGCAGGTATACTGACATTACAGTCAGTAAAATCGAAAGCAAATTCAGAAAGCAAAATGAAAGGGGAAGATGGTGTGGAAGATAAAGCGACAGAGTTGGACAATGCTGGATGAACAAGCACACAGAGAACAAGTGGGGCTGGAGGAGACAAAGCAAGACAGATAAAGAGGAAATAAAAGGAAAAGAAAAAAAAAAACTTCATGACTGAAAAGAAATTGGCGGACGGCTGTTGTCCAAATAATGGAAGTGTATTTCTGTTTCAGCCACTGTAGAAAAATAGACTCAGGAGACAGATCACAGTGTTAAACTGTGTTAAACAGCCCATTTATTTGAACTTAAATGTGTTATGTTATAACTATACAATGCCTATATACTGCCACAAAGTATAATGGGAGTTTGTCAAATGTTATTCCTTCTATGTATCCTGTAATATTGGAATTAAAACTTGTGATAGGTGAAAAAATATTCTGAAAGAGCACAAATAAAAAAGAAAGAGTCAGAGGTATCTCTAGTCCAAGAAGGGGATTTAAACTGAAACCACATACTTTTTTCTAATCTTATCAGTCATGTAGGTGCTTAAACTTGACTAAACGGTGACGGTATGTCACCTTTTAACCTTTTTGGTGGGTGATCTTATCTGTCACATAGGCCTAATGGTGATCGGCTTACGCACAATATCATACTAATGAGAATACTTTGCTTATTTCACATCCAGCACTTACGGAGAAACATTATTATTTGTTTGGAGTCCTGCTAATGGCCACCTGATAAATGTTAGTTCAAGATTCCCACATTTAACTCCATCGTCGGTTTCTACCAACTGCTAATAAAAAAAATTGCTAGTCGCTAACTGTGTCTTGCTAACTGTGTCTCCCTGCTGTTTGAGGCTGAGAGGTTGTTTTTAGTTATTTCTTTTTTTTAAATGAGTTAAGCAATGTATGAAAGTGTGTGATGTTTAATATAAAATACTGTGTTCACACCAAGTCCTCCAAGGTTTTTTATACCTTCTAATACAACCTACAGGAGCGTTATGTAAATCAGCGCCCAAAGCGGTTGTAGGAAAAATGTAATTAAAAAAGTCACTGAAACAATAACAGTTTGGTTATGTTTAGGCAACAAAACTACTTAAGTTTAAAAAATCATCATGATTTGGGTTAAAATCAGACGCAATTCTAGCTACTACCAATAAAAGTAAACTCGCCATTTACCTAGAATTTCAAACAGGACATGAACCCTGGTCACCTGGATGAAAGTCTTATGTTTCTTTGACCCATCCAACACCCCAACCTGTCTCCTTGTGCAAAATTTGGCACTCTTATGCTTTATTTCCTTACTTCTTGCTTTGCTTACACCATAATTACCATGGCCACTAGTGGGATCTGCCACTATAAATTAAAACACATGGCCGTAATAGCTGCTTGAACCAACAACTTATGTGGGCGTTTTACAGGGGAGGACTGTCTTGCTCACACCATGACCTCCCTATCGACAGTACACTCCTCCCACTCTTTCTTGCCCTACAGTCTGTGATTATCTGCTTAAAACAAATGGTGCAAACAGCAGCTCTAAATATTTACAGTGCCTCATCGGCGCTCCATCTATATCTGCTCCCTCCATACAACAACTCAGGATACAACGGCACGCCAAGGGCAAGCAGCTGGGGAATATGCTGATGAGGCACAAAAGTATTTTTCACTGAATATAATGAATACAGAGCTACGGGATATTCACTCATTCAACCTTTATTTAGACAGCACTGGGGGGACAAACGCAGAGAAAACTCTAATTTTAAGGTGTGTCCTGTTTGGATTGTGACAGTTATAAAGTGGAGATTGAGAGTCTATGTAAAGTATGTAAAGTAACATGAATAAATGAAATATGTGACAAACAAACACATACACATATAGTTATCTGTGGTCCCTTCCCCACAAGCGACTTGTTTCCATAGTATGCATCATATCAATGAGGGTAGCTTTAAGAGCCAGACATTTCCCCTTAGGAGTTGATGGAGACAGAAACAAAGCTTAAATATCAGATTCACATATAAAGACCAATGCCATCAACACAATTCCAAATGCCAATGTTGTTTTATTTACTGGATGTGTAAATTGGCAACAGTTGGAAAAAAGGTTTGCCCAAAAGTATCATTGTAAAGATAGTGTTTTGCTATCCCCAAGTGGTAAAAAAATCTGTTATTGCTGGAGAGAAGAAAATATCACCATTCAACCTTTAACACAGGACAGATACACAAACTGTTCTTATATGGACAAAGGACAAGTGACAATTCCCAGAGACTTCCAAAAAAAATGTGTCATCCACACGTACACACCAGTGAAAAGGTAAAATGTCTGACTCCTTTTATCTTTGTAATCCACAAACCAATGCAGTGAACAAAGACAGCCGATGTGCATATGTGAGTGTATACATTAGCATTTGAAAGGCACTTATCTGCAGTAAGTAAACCGCCGCCACAGAAGTTAAATGTCCATTTAAATAATACAACCAGAGAAAGAAAGATAAGACCCCAGCACACACCTATGGAGAGTGGCAAATGTGTGTGTGTGTGTGTGTGTGTGTGTGTGTGTGTGTGTGTGTGTGTGTGTGTGTGTGTGTGTGCTAAAGGTATTCATTAAGCTATCAGATCCTCACCATTCATATTCTTTGCAGCTGACAGTGGGCAAAGAAATAAACGGCTGTATGCTGTGTGCTAAAGAGAAAGTCATCGGGAATAATACTACAGAATATGACAAGATAGATAGATAGATAGATAGATAGATGGATAGATGGATAGATAAATAGGTAGATAGATAGATAGATAGATTCTTAATTCATCCCGAAGGAAATCTTAGGCATCCAGTAGCAAGACAACCATAACAAAACAGACACACACATACATAAGAATAAAAATAAAATTCACTCACAGAAATTCAATGACCATGATAAGGTACTATGGTAAACAACTTCCGCTTCATTGTCCATCAAGACTCCTCTCTAGTCCCCTCCCCCCTCCCTCCCTCCCTTCCTCATTGCCTCCTCCTGCAAATCAAATTACACTGTCAACTTCAAAAATGAAATGAGCCGCTGTTCATATTTCCTGTTCTGCACAAACACAAACATATGTTAATTTGTGCCGCTGCCCTAACAGATTTGCCTGTTAGGGCAAGCTGGTATAGATTACCTCCTTCTGCCGGGTTGAAGGCAGTAAGGGACTGGGGAGGATTTCTCTGTTTGGGTGTGAATGTGATTAAACTGTTACTCAAGCTGCAGCCTTGTGGACTGAATACATAATAGTCTGTAATTAATAAAGTGCAACAAAATGATTTGGTCTTGACTGTCGCCATATTGTCTAGTGTTTTACTCCAGAATGCAATAACACTGATATCTGACAATAAATATGAAATTCAAGACTGAATGACAACCAAACTACTTGACAAATGGGCAAATGACTGAATGGTAATAAGCAATTACATGCTGTGCTTAAAATGGCTTTTTGTTGCTAACACATGAGGAAAGATAAATTAACATTTGTGAGTTAACAATTTTCAAAACACTCATTAATGCGGTAAGGGGCATATGAACTATTGGGCAAACATATGGAGCAGCCCATCCACACCCAGAAAACGACCATTATGCAAGAAGCTCAACCCGGCTAGGCACTGTCACGTCCTTCTATGCCCTGCTACGCCCTGCAGTGCCCTGCTACGACTACTACAACTACTATTACTAGTGACTAGTCTTAGCTCCATTACATTTATTGTGCCTATATACGCCACTGTTACTGCCTACCAAGAGCCTGGGTCTGTCTGAGGTTTCTCCCTGAATGGAAGTTTCCTCATCACTTGAGGTTTCTGCCTAAAAAAAAGAAGATTTTCCTTGCCACTGTTGCACTAAATGATTGGTCTTTGCCGAATACTACTTACTGGAATTGTTGGATCTTCGTAAATCATAGAGTGTGGTCTAGAACTACCCTGTTAAGTTTCTTGAGAGTCTCTTGATGATTTGATACTACAATTAAAACTGAATTAAATTGAATCATCTCACAATTATGTTTTTTTGTTCCGTGGCAACCTCTTGTGGCAGGAGTATTTATCACGGAGTGAAGTGACAAAGTAAAAGAATGCCAAATTCCATGTGAGGAGGTACGTTAGGGTGGTGGAAGGGTAAAACTAGTTGGGCCTGTGTACCATTTGAAACCAAAAGTCAACTGTTATGTTGAAATTAACCGATTTAACCGTTTACTTAGTCTGTGATGCAATGACGTACGTGACATCGTTGAATACCACTCTCACAGTTTTGGAATGCTTCATACATTACATTTCCTTATAGTGGTTTAGCATGTCTTAACCACATTTATCACAAAACCCCTATCATTTACATTTTTACTAACCATTCTCCAAAGCATAACGTTTTTTCCATGTTCCCAATTGATCCACCTTCCTTACCTTACCTTCCTTACCAATAGAAAATGTCTACTTCCCAGCTGGATAGGTATTAAAAAACTGCATACATTATGACTTACAGTGGCTTTATTTTGCACATTCACTTTCTTACTTGAGTACATTGAGATATCCGCACAGGCTTGATACTGTGGCTTGAACTGTACCTCATTTGTACATTGCTAGGACACTTTAGACAAAGTTGTCTTCCAAATAAATGGAGATGTAAATGAGAGCACTTGTTTATTTCCAAGATGTGGACAACTCTTGGGTTGCCAGGTTGCATTGGAAATATAGTGTGGAATCCGTTAAAAACGTGAACTGTCTTATCTGGCAGCTTTGCCCATCTGTCAAAAACAGAGGAGACTAATCCTTTATTGTTTTTTTATGCTGTATTGTATTACTTTGAGCATTGGGGAAATTACTAAAGCCTCTTCCAGACACAACAATATTGGGTCATGCTGGCATGTGACCCATGTCATTGTAGGTTGAACTGAAAGGTCTCACAGTAATTATTCCAATGTATAGTACATATACAGTACACAATACAACAGTAAAACTTTAAAAAATAAAATAAAATGCACACACATGTTATTGACAACTGATTACATTGTGCTCTAAGGAAAAGAACCCAATGTAAGAACACTTTGTCATTTTGATTACGTATGTGTGGAAGAGGACAATGAAAGTACAACGACGCAGCTTGAAAATAAGCAATTGCAAGAAAAGTATAAGAATGGAAGTGTGTGTGTGTGTGTGTGTGTGTGTGTCTGTGTGTGTGTGTGTGTGTGTGTGTGTGTGTATGTGCATGTATTGAGCCATGATGTGAATGGTTAAGCAGTTTCCTTTCTTAGCACTGGAACATTATTAGCATATAAGGAGGACTGCATCCCGTGGAGCGACGGAAAAACAAAACAAATGGAGAGAAAGCAAGACATTTTAGTAAGACAGCAGAGAGAGAGATTGAGAAAGAACGAGGAGTGTGAGAGGTATGATGACAATGTGAGAAAAGAAGTGTGGGAGGTGCCGAGAGAGTGAAGGAAAAAAAGGGAGGCAAGAAGGAAGAGGGCACTCGGAATGGAAAGTGGCATTACAGAAAAACATGAAACCTGCATATGAAGTGAAGTCAAAGATAGCTCTGACACGTTCACTCCTGTAGATGGGTAATAAAATAAAGATGGAGGCACAAAGATGGACAGAGGCCGAGATAAAAGAAAAATGCAGTTGGTGGAGATGAGAGAACCACTATTTGTTCTCACGCATAACATATGGGTGACTGTGGCTCAGAGTGTAGAGAGACCGGTCAACAACTGTTCGACCCTGGCCTCCTCTAGCCAAATGTCAATATCCTTGAGCATAACATTGAACCCCAAGTGTCTCCCTTAGATGCTGTGGCTGTGTTCACTGTTCTTAATGCTTATGTTGCTCCCTTAGATGCTGTGGCTGTGTTCACTGCTCTTAATGCTTATGATGGTTTAAGCTATATGGATACTCCACAAAAACGCCATATGTCCCTTTTGTCTCTTTTTACCTTCCACTTTCTGTGTGTTGGAATTTTAAACTCCTGTCAATTTCTGAGGACTATGGTTAACTGCTGTTAGCTGCAGGGTAAACCCGGAATGCTAGCTAGACTATCTGTCCAATCAGAATTTTTTCTTGCATGACCAAAACAACCTTTAAATGTACACGTTCCACCAAACAAGTTCCTTCCCGAGGCTATTTTGCAGAGGCACCGTGGCCCTGTCTGGCGCTTAGCGCCACCCAAGAGGATTGTGATTGGTTTAAAGAAATGCCAATAAACCAGAGCAAGTTTTTCTCCCATCTTGGAATGTTGTGTGGACTAGCTAAACCCTCCTCTGCAGCGTTGTGGAGGAAGGTCTGGCAATACAATACTAAGGATGGGTTAAATGCAGAGATTGAATTTCACTACATGAACATACGATTGTATGTGACCAATCATAAAGTTTCTTGATATAATAAGGTGATGTATGATAAGGTGTTTACTTAATACATGTTTTACTTTGTAACAGTAGTAGTGTAATCGTAGCACAAGTAGAAAAGAGCAATGCAGTCACAGAACTGACTCAGTAACATAGCATCCTGACATTTTTTAAACACTAACCACTTTTTTTTTAAATGCTAAAAATATTAGGTATTGTCTCAAAGTGTAGTCAGTTCCTATCCTAATGTATTCCCATCAGCACTGGTTTTCAAAACCCCATATAGGTCAGACTCTAAGAGCATGTTGCTAAAATCTTGAGGTGAGGTGGCTTTCAGATATGCGTGTCTTTTATAAGAGCAGCATAAGCCGCTTAGTGCTTTTATAGGGAAGGCACTCAGATGGATTCAGAGCCAAAGAGCTGTGCATCACCATCCCCTCTGCTCTGCCGCCGCAGAGACGAGAGGAGATTCAACATGTTATCCATGTTATCTTATATGAGCTGAATGGGGAACTCCAGGACAAGGTGGAAAAAAGAGAGAGATGAATGAAGAAAGAAAGAGAGAAAACCCTAGTGAGACTGAAATTGCCCTCTGCGGTTCCTCTCTCCATTAGCCCAGAGATGTCACTGCATTTCATTTGAATCAATTCAGTCTGAATAAGAGCCGTTAAAAATCTTGGAGGAAATCTAGACCACAGGATGACAGAGAGGCACTAGCATGCAGTGAATAATAACAGTGCAAGAACAAAGTGGTTGTACAGGTAGAAATTTGAATTATTGGACTTAAATATTTCCACTTTATGCATCTTTATACTGTTACTTCACAATGGATAACATTGCAGCCTATTTTAAACCTACTTGTCTGCTTTGGTGTGTGTATGCTTATCTCTCTTACTCTCTGTTTAACTCATAAGTAGGCAAGGCTATTTCTAATAAATATAGTGGAAGGGCAGATGCAGTCTTTTTTCTCTGCAAACTGCAAGTGAAACTGGCCATAAAAAACACTGCAAATCTAATATAAACAATATAAAGGATAGCCTATAAGACATAAAATCAGATTCTTCTGGTCCAGTCAGAGGCTGCGTATGGGCTTGATGTGGCTTGCAGGCCGCCAATTCAATAGGCCAGCTTCAAATAAGGACACTCAACAAAACTATATCAAGTAAATGGAATTAGCGCCACCTTGATGAGCTGAACACTGAAATGCTAATTAATTGTGATTTATGGTTCTGCAGAGGCTTTCGCTGTAGCCTATGAAAAAGACCTGAAGTTTATACTTGTGCGTTGGTGTGTGGGTTAATCTCTTTAAGAAAATAGCAGGGCCGGCATGTGTGTGTGTGTGGAGAGTGTGTGAAAGAATGAGTGAGAGAGTGAGTGTTGTTTACTGCGAAGGAGAACTAGGAAATGAGTAGGGGGAAATGCATCACTACCAAGACACAGCCAAGCAACGTGCGTTGCTGAGGCGTGTATTTATGCTTTTTGAGAGGTGCAGGTCTGCCTACGACGATTTAACATAGAAGCATAAATCACGTTTTACATATTAATGCATCAGTGAGTGTTTGCCAATAACTATTATTATAAATATTATAACACTCTGAAATTGACCTTAGTGCATGATGAATACTTTTTGATTAGCATGTACTGTTTCTTTACTGGCCTCACAGCCTGCGTGAGCAGCATGTGACAGCTACCAAGCTAAAAATGGCTGCTGCTCACAAGTGTCTGGTGTCCACACTGACAGCGTTACCCCATGTGCCTGTGGTTCAGTTTCATTGGCGCTGTCCCTTCAGACAATAAATACCAAAACAAAACAGCAAATACACTTTCAAAATATAGGCAGCATGCACATTTTCTAGCTATGCCTAGAGTATGCAGGTGTACACTTGGGAAGCACCTGAAGAGAATCAGGGCATGAGAGTGGTATTAGACACGGCAGAAGGACTGAATGGTCATAGAATTACATGTGACCAGTTTTCACCATTGGACTCCCTGGGTGAGAGACTGCTGAAAAGCCACAAGCCCCAGCTTCTGTATGACACCATTAAAGTACCAAAAAGAGCTTTCTATGCAATGGTAGGTCAATCAGAGATTTTATGGTAATTTGTGGAGAGTGTCATGTTTTATCTAAAGGGGTATTTGGGTAGTCAACAAAGAGACATAAAGTACCTGACATGTAAAATTGGGTGATCAAAAAACGTTAGTAGTAAGTTTGTACATTTGAAGAAAAGTAACTATGCTGATTGACTTTGATGTGGCTGACAAGAAGGAAAATTGGGAAAACGTTCACTACGTTAAACCTCACAAATTGTAGGTAACTTACACCTTCACCTTTAACTGTACAAGGTGGGAGTTGTATCCCTCTCAGGTTCCACACTGCACGGCTTTCAATTATATGCAAATGAATAAAAGTCATATCTGGGGCATTCAAGGCTACATCTCACTGTGTCTCGCTTCCTTGTTTTCAAAGATTATTGTTTTTAAATTTTGTTGGCCTTTATTTTTGACAGGACAGATGAAGACATGAAAGGGGAAACAGAGGGGGGGATGACATGCAGCAAAGAGCCGCAGGTCAGAGTCAAACACAGGCCCGCTGCGACGAGGAGTAAACCTCTATATATGGACGCCCTCTCTACCAACTGAGCTATCTTGGCGCACTTCTCACTTTATTTCTCTACATCTCTCACCTCCCCTCTCGCTTAGTAAGTGTATGTTATTGACATGAACACAGAGAACTAAATCGCCCAAAGCAACAGGGCAAAAGATCAACATTTTACATAATATTCTCTCCTGGTTTTGAAGTCTCTCATTCTCTCTCTCTGTCTCTGAGTGTGTCAGCCTTTCCTCCCTAATGAGTCCCCGGCCACCCAGGAAGTTATGTCGCTGTGTGGTCGCCTGTTTTCTCCAGTCATAAACAGTGCTGGTTGGAAATATCTGCCCGCCTCTAGCAGTATCTCAGCTCTGCGCACACACACACACACAGCTCTCACCTTAGAGATATCACCACACACTGTCATGCATAACGCTCCAGAGTCACAACTTCTTCTCCTTCCTCCTGTTATTATATTCACAAGCACATCCACATTACAAATATGCACATGCGAAAGCACAGATTCATAGAATCCACTCAGACTGGAAAAACAAATTCACACACACAGATTAGCAGAGAAGTATCTCAACCCTCTAAACCCACTCATACAGTAAACACTTTGCATACAATCACAGACATTCACACACATATTGGTTCCAGTCGTCTGATTGGTAGCTGGAGTAAAGGTTACTCGTCCAGATGGAACACTCTGCTCTTTTCTCTCCTCTTCTTTTTGTCAATTTGTGTGAGTCTGAATAAAGGTTAGCATCGGCCGAGGCACTTCTCGGTGGCAGTTTTTTCATGCTTTGGCCTTTACTCCTGACCGCACCAGTGTTTCTCCAGTGAGAATCTAATTTGAGTCTTGGTGGAGGCTGCTAAAGAAACACAGAGGCCATTGGAAAGCAATACAAAAATCATGTATCTAAATGTGAGGAAACACCAAAACTAGCAACTAAAATGCTGTCTGTTAATGATCTAACTTCCCCACTATCTGGGAAAAACTGAGAAAAAGAAAACAGGGTCCATGTTCACTTTGAAGTGAGTGAGCGAGAGCATTTACACTTCTTCTGAAGTGTATCACGCTGTTACAGTCATCGTGTTCACACACGAAGTGGATTAACACGGAAGGTTATATTAATTAGCTTGACTTTGTGCTATCTCACAGGAGAATGCTTTTCATATTACCATACGTGGCAACATTCAGCTTCTGCCATCAGTGCATTAAAAAGAACAGTAACAGCTTTCCTCACTAACTTTAGTTTCCTGTCTCAATGCTCTGTTTTTATCTGTGGTGACACGTCTCTAGTGGGGCTGGCGTATTTTATTTAAAATATAATTAAATAATTAAGGGGTGAATAAATATCCAATCTGTATCCATCACTTCAAGTTCAAAAGACCCAGTGGAAGTGGATTGCAGTGGCGGCCTTATGCATCAGGGGGCCTATTTCAAAGATTAATATGGGGCCCTACCAACATAAACCATTGAAAGTGTTCTAACCAGCAACATTTCTCTCTGGTTTGGGAACTTTAACGTTACAGAGAGAGAGGTGCTGAGCAGAGTGGTGAGGATGGCTGAGTGGACTATTGGGACTACTCTTTCGACCATTTAGGAGCTGGCCCAGAAAAGATGCCTGTCAAAAGCAAAGGGCATCATCAAAGACCCCGCTCACCCTGGCCACAGACTGTTTCCCCACCTCACCTCTGGCAGGAGGTACCGCAGTCTGAGAACAAGGACTTCAAGGTTCAACAACAGCTTCTTCCCCACTGCTGTCAGACTACTGAACAATGAAACCCAATAAAACATAGTCGCATACAGTAGTATATCTGTTAGAAAGCACTTAGTATCTGTTCTGACTGCCCCTTGTTCTGAACCGCACTTTTTTTTTTAATATGGATATTTATACTCTTAACTGTGTACTGTATATCTAGATATTTATATTTTTTCATGCTTTGCACACCCATGTGAGCATTTATTTATTTTCATTTATATAGCTAATATCTTGATTTTTCAATGGTGATTTTAATTGTTTCTGTGATAGTTTAAGATAGTTAAGCTGTGAACTTTGCATGTCATTTTGTACTACAGTGTATTGTGGTATGACATTACAGAAATCTTGAATCTTGATGAATCTTGATAACAACAGAAACAAAGCAAAATTTTTTTGTGCACTTTCAGCTTTAGGAACAGGCAGCTCAACATAGGAATAATCCCACCTATCTGATTAAAATTGAAACAATGTTACAGTATTTATGCTTTAGGCAACTACTCCGCCTAATTGAATAGCACAGTATGTATGTATCAGCTGTCTGAGCTTACAATAGAGTCTATGGAGCTGACAAAAACACATCTCCAACATTCCCATAATCCTAAAATAACAAACAAAAGAAAAGTGTCTGACTGAAGCTAAATTAATGATAATTTACGATGACTCACATGACATGATATCTTTTTCAGCATCACTGGGGAAAGACAAACAAAGACGGAATTTGAATCTGTCAACTTTGGATAAAATATATTTTAAAATTATGTAATTACAGCTTACTTATTGGAGTCTGCTTGGTTTGACGATGGCAATTTAGGGGATAATTTTATGAAAAAAGGATCTTACTTTTTAACAAAAGGTTTGACTGCTGTACCAATCCATTCCATAAGGTTGTCAGACACTAGGAATAACAATCTGAGCCTGTCAGTGGCAAAACCTGCATATTTTTCTGACTTTTTTTTTAGTACACTCACAGTAAATGGCAATGCATGTTAGTTTCCTGCTAGTCTTACATTACCAGACCTGTCTTTACAGTACTGTGGAGGAAGGTCTTGCTAGTCCACACAATATTGCTGGATTGGAGAAAAATGTGCAATGGTTTATTGGCATTTCAGCTAATGAAACAGCCGTCTACGTTGTCATGAGTGGATCTGATTCAGACGAGCGAGTGAAGCCTCTCCTCGAAGTAAAGCAAATCCACAACAAAAGCCATTCTTTCACTTCTGAAATAACATACAATGTGCTGTGCGTTGCTTAGCTATGCCTACTGTAAGTTTGGTGTGTAAATGTAATATGTTAAAATGCAATTAGGTTGAGCACACAGTCAATTTAGAAAAATTATATCTTGTTCAAGTGATTCAAGTAACTTGCACAACCTGGTTCAGTTTAGTTAGTGTCTCAGAATAATCCGAATCATTTAAAGGAAACAGGTTTGCCAGGCCTAATGCCAACACAAAGAAAGCGTATTTCCTGCAGAACCGCTGGCTTCACCGGAACTATATCGTAAATGAAATATCGTTGATATATAAACTAGTTTTCTGCTGATGGTCTAACTTGCGCACAGATATTTAAGTCAGCAATTACATATGGGTTACACTTGAAATCAAGTCAAATAAGTATTTCTCCACTACAAACGCAAGCCTGGATTCACCCTACAGCAAGGAGGGGCACAGCCGGGACTTTCTTCTTAGCTTTATAGCTACACACAAGCCAGGTAATTTATAATGAGTCAGAGGCTTATATTTGGCTAATAGTTTGGCAGAGGTGTTTACGGTAACAAATTTCAAATTAGAAATGAGTCGAGTTATTGGTTGCAGTTGCAACTTTTAACATATAGGCGTAAATCAGACAATGTACAGGCAATTTAACAAAATTCCTCCAGTTGTGGTCTTAACTGGTCTTGAAATAAAATCCTCTTTATCCAAGACCGAGACAAGACGCGGGTGATTCTGAAACAAGCCAAAACCTTCAATAATTGGTCTTAAGATCAGTTTTGAAACTAAAACTGATCTTGAGTACTTCATTACTGCTGTGGTCAGTTGTTTCACCACTGGGTAAATTTGGTTCTTTCTTTACACCTTCCACCTTTTTCAAGGGGTTATTTACATCAGATCCTGCTGAATGAAATCAGTTGTTGCCATAGAATCAGGATTATTGTGAAAGACAAGAAAGCAAAAAAGGCATGGTTTATGTTTCCTTTGGCTAGGAGAGGATTATCTGTCCTTATAACAATGATTCTGCACATTTACTGAGTTTATTGGGCTACTTAGTACATATGACACTGGCAAACACATGATATTTAGAGGGTGTGAAAAGTTTAATACACCTGAGTGAATTATTATTATTATATTTCTATCAACATGTGAAAATATCCCACTATTTTGGAGTTAACAAAAAAGGAAAAAACATATGGTCCGTGCTAAAATAAAGACTTCTGTATCCAAAGCCCATCCCCTAGTGAACCTTCAACAGGCAAAAGGCAATAATTTGTCCAGAAGGACGATCAAAAATGTGATTTCAGTAATCCATCCAGTGTTTGTTTACAACACTGTCATAGCCAACTGTTGTTGATCTCTAGTCAGATTTGATGAACACGTATAAACTGAGTCTGCATTCAGTACATCTCCAGTTCTATACAGTATCTTACCAAGAAACAAGTCCTTCTTAGCACTTTAGTCAGAAACATGATGCAGTATGATGCCTTGACTATAGTTTCGGTTTTCCAGGTCTTGCTAGTTCACACAACATTGCTGGATAGGAGAAAGACGTGCTCTGGTTTGTTGGCATTTCTGTAAACCAATCACAATGGGCGGCACTAAGCTCCACACGATGCAAAATAGTTGTGCCAGAGAAAACTCAGATAGTCCAGCTAGCTGTTAACCATAATCATAGTCAAGTCAACCATAGCCCTCATAAACCCACCAAAATTAAAATTCCCAGACAAAGAAAGCGTAAGGAAACGGAAAAGACACGCATCCGGCTGAATTTCCTGCAGCAACAGAGCAATTCCGGAAGTGGAACGTCAAGGATATAGAATACCTAGGAACAACAACACAGTAGCTTGGTGGTCATTCTTTGCGCAATTTTTGTGAAATTGTTTGACAAATATGAATCAAGGAGATGTGAAGTGAAAACAGACCCGAACTATACTATTTTACTATTTTGTAAGCCTGCCCCTGAAGCTATACTACGGCTTCAGGTGACACTGCAGCTGATGTTAACGTTACAGAAACAATGGAAAAAGAGCCAGATGAGGCTGATGCTATACACGGTAATGTTACAAAAAAGTATGGGGTTGTTGCTCTCGGACTGGAGGGAAAAATCACAGTATACTTACTACAAAAAACTAGACTACACCACTACTCTATACGTAGGGAGTGACTGTATTATTTCTATTTTTCACTTTAACATTATGTTAAACATTGGTATTATTCTCAGAATATTTAGATTTACACTACTGGTCAAATGTTTGGGGTGAATTACAAATTTCCAAACCACTCAATTTTAGACAGAATACCAGCTGATCTGTAATGCAATAGCTACATCGCCCATTATCAGGAAACATTCATCCAATGTTCCAAAGGCACATTCTGTTCACTAATCGGATATCATTTAAAAAAACTAATTGAGAAAACATTGGAGATCCATTTTGCAATTATGTAAACCCATAATGCAATCCGAAAACTGCTGCCCTGGTTAAAAAACAATGCAACTGATCTCAGCTGGTATTCTGTCTATAATGGAGAACTATGGAAATTTCTACGTGACCCCAAACTTTTGACCGGTAGTATACAATTTTCTCATCCCATTTAAAGGAAATGCAATGCTTTTTACTGAATATTTGGACCATTGTGCCTTTCAGTATTGTTAAAGGGCTTGCAGTAAGTGTTAGGA
The DNA here is from genome assembly GCF_013103735.1 of Etheostoma cragini. NCBI lineage: Eukaryota > Metazoa > Chordata > Actinopteri > Perciformes > Percidae > Etheostoma > Etheostoma cragini. Next base: position 28,943,773 of record NC_048415.1, read on the forward strand.
TGGCTGTCTTTGGGGTTCTCTATTTAATTCTCTAAAGGTTCCTGGGCCTGACACCTTTACTCTACTTATCTTTTACTCTAAGCATACACTGATTTCTTTTCTTTCTTCATCTCTCTGGGGTCATATAGAATTGTATTAGTGAACACAAACTGGCAATGTTTGTATGATAAACAGTATGTAGGAAAAAATGTGTGTCCGTCTGTCTGTTCAAAAGCTTCATTCTAAACACAGCTGCCAGCTTTATGTGGGAAATAGATGTGTGGTAGTTTGGAGGGAGAAAAAAAAACTAACAATAAACAAAAATAGTTCTCTGTGGGCTTGGATCTTTTCTGAAAAATAAAAAGAACTGCAGTATTTAAAGCTATATAGCTACAAACGCTGGGTAATTAAACATGAGAGGGGTATCTGTATGATAAATTGAATCCATGTTAAACAAAGCTGTTTGATTGACAGGTGATCTTTTGGAAGAAACACCAAAGCACCAAAGATAACAGGCCAAACAAAAGCAAGGATTTTCAGTTCAACTCAAACTTGAATGGAGAGTAAGAGACATAGTAATGTACAGAAAGGAAGAGTGATAGAGAAGGAATATGAGACACAAAGAGAGAATCCCAGACACCAGACAGATCTCGAGGGAGAGATAGAGAAAAGGCTGCCGGCCCCTGCCAGGTTCTTCTGACGATCTGTTCTCTTTCTTGGTGTCCAGCAGAGACTTTGCCTATGCTCTCTTTTCCTCAGATTTCCATCTCAGTTGTAGCGTCCATACTGAGCCGACTGACATAGATTGACTCACACTCTCAACACCCCCGCCCCCAACACACACACACTCAAACCCTAATAGATAAAAACCATAAAAATAAAGTCTAGCCATTGAGAGTGAGTGCATGCCAAAAACACTTAAACACACGGACAAAAAAAACACATCCTGCAAATTTACAATATAAGACAAAACAAACAAACAAGAACATTAGATGACCTGATAAACCCAAAATTAATTCTGGAAGTGTAGAAGCAGCAAAAGGGTTTAGCCCTGATTTGTGAAGCCTGTCAGTACCGGACTGTCTCTGTTGGGAGGATTTTTCTGATTAAAAACCATTTGTCTCGGGAAGAAACGGGTGATATCGAGAAAAATGAGTCATGAGACTATGACAAGTTTTTTTATTTGTCTGTACACCTCTATCTCTGTATCTCTCTTCCATCTGTCTTACAGATTTACAGTAACAGTACATTTTTATTGAGTTCATTTCAACAAGTAACAAGGGTATAAAACCATTGAAATATGTGTATGAGTAAATGTAACAATTATGAACATGAGATTTGATCAAAAGATGAAAGAAAACACAATTATCATGTTGCTTTTCCTTCTGCTTTTCCTCAGTCTCGCCATTTTTCTTCTTCTCTGTCTCTTACTCTGCCACCCACACACCCTTCGCTCTCCAGAATCAAAATGTCATTTTTGCGGCTCTCCTCTCTCGCTGTACTCTTGACGCTCTCACACATATCTAGTTATCGATCCGTTCCTCCTCGTCACACCGCTGTGCGACTCATAATCCACTTCATTATTCCATACACACACACACACATCTTGCACAGTCACACACACAGAGACGCAGCCACAGGGAGGTGAGCAAACATGCAGGCATCCGTGCAGGTACACCAAAACACAAGCGCCAGATCATTTTTCAATTAAACCTCAAACTCCCACAGACAACCCACCATGCACTGCAGCTGGCAACTGAGGGCCTCATTCATCAAAACAAAAATAGAACAAGTTTTAAATATGCGAGAGCTACACATACCCACAACAAAGGTATTAATAAAAGACATGTACGCACACATGTATGAAATGAACATTGTTAAATCCCACCCTTCAATCAGCATTCATTCATTTAATAGATCTATTAGCATATACTTCTTATGCTGGAAAAATCAACAACAGAAGACAAAGACGTGGAGGCTTAGGTATTGCTAAGTGGTGTTCAAGCCAAACCATTTAATTTGTCTCTTTCACAGATATAGCATTTGGACAAGAGACAAATGCTATGAACAACTTGTCAAAAGTGAAGAAAAAGGACTTGACCTAAAAGTGGTGGGGGGGAAACAAGTCTGGAGCCAGTGATGGAGCAATTACGTTGCTGATCTATGCAAAATAGATAGGCTTCAAAATAAATGATTTGATTGGCTGTAGGCTACAAACCAACACCATTCTGACTGAATAATGCAAACAGAGGGGATGCCTATGAAACCAAAAGATCAATTTCTGTCTTGGCAATGTCAGCCGGTCTCTCAGCCCGTCCACCATTTGGGTCTAGACTGAAACTTTGACATAATGGATTTAGTAAAGACTTTTATGGTCCCTGGAGGATGTATCCTAATTACTTTTGCCATTGGTTGACTTTTCCTCAAGCACCACCATGAAGTTGAGGTCCAGGCTACTTTATGCAAATCCCGGGGAGTGCAATGCAACTTGCTGCCACTCAAACCTCCCACATTTTAAACTAGCCATTGTCGATCTAAAGTAAAAAGACAGATTTAGAAACTAAATGGCATATCTTTTCCACCTGAAGTGTTTTCACAAATACATTTCAGTAAATGATTTTCTATTATAAGAGACAGTGTCCAAATGAGCCACCATGTACATACGTTTCCAATGGAAGAGCAGACAGCCCACGAGTGACAGCATTCAAAGCATGTATGATTTCTTTGTTGGTCTGTTCTATGTCCATTCTTTGTTGGTCAGTAGTCATAGAGGCACATCCATTGAGCGTCCAATGCTTAGCCGCATCCAAAACGCCCCTGTGGAAACGTACCATTACTCTTGTCTCTCTTTTTTTCTCTCTCTCTCTCTCTCTCTGGTAAAACACAGCACTTGCTTTTTGCAAAGCAGGAATCTATGCAATGCTACATATGTGTAATTTCATTTTTTTTAGATTTGAATGCAGAAACTGACTGCCATTACCAGATCATCTGAGTTCAGCCGTTCCTGCTTCATAAACTGCACAGACTGGGCGATATCTTGCGTACAGAGCCGTGTGTGCTTGGTGATGCAGGATTACAAAAACAAGATAAAATAGTCATGACCCAGGTGTCAAGCAGGATGAACAAGGGGTCCATACAAATTTAAAAGAACCATATTTCTTCCAGGGAAGATGTGACCTTAATTGTCTTCCAATAAACATAAACACATGAAAAATGCCTGATAATAGACTGATTGACTGAGTGATGGATTATGCCATGTCTAAACTGTCCTGCAGCAAAGTTTGGTAGAAGGTGAAGAACATTCTCAGACAGGACAATTAACAATGTGTTTATGATGCTGACAGGTTTGACTGCACCAAGACCAACAGCCAGGAGGGGTTTGTACATGTCGTCATGTACAGTAGACATATTCTCAAACACAAAAAAACTTGACTCTGTGTGAAACGAGTGCATGTATGGTTGCTGTGCAAACCAAATCATAAATAAGGTGACTGGTTGGAGCTGCAGAGAAACAGTACATAGTAACACACAATAACTCGACACATGGCTCAAATCCTGCTTTTAAAGAAGACAAAAGCTTTTCTGTCAATTGTCGATGAGCTCCTCATGCATCTAAAACTTCACTGCTGCTACAAAACGACAGAGCAGAACCAGCACATGATTCACATATTAATTAAGCATGGCCCATTGCATTGTCCCCCGTCAACAGTGGCATCATTTATTCATCCGTCGTATGACTGGCATGTCTGAAAACAGATGCACACAACAAAACTCAGCACACAAACAGGCTTTATTGGTGAGTGAAATCTGGTCAACGCTTTGTACACACAGTTCATCCTGTGGATTGAAAACAAAAGATTCAGTTTCCAAGAAGAAGTGTTCATATTTGATATTTTTAACATGAAAAAGGTCAGAATAGTCTTGGGGGTCTGAGAGAAGGCCATCAAATATATAAAGAATGGGGTGGGGGTTATGACTTGGGTCTTTCTCTGTAGCTTTGCCAATCGTTTATATCTCAAATTATAATGCAGTGAATCTGCTTAAAATGAGTCAAATTAAGCAAGAAACGACCAGACAGGAACACCTTCTATACTAAGTATTGTCCATGGAGAGATCATCAATTCTTATCTTGACTGTTGTTTATGAAAAGACATGAGTGATGAGGAAAAATGTAGCACAACCTTCAATTCATGTTAGAGGGAATTCCTGTAAAAACAAAGAGTTTAAATGAAAACACCACTGTTTGTTGAAAGAGCGCTTATCACGGTCTCCCCTAGCTGTTCATGGCTGGGCCAAAGCATTTTTATGTCTCAGAGAATGCTTTGTTTTTAGTCCAGTGCAACACTGGCAGTGTGTTAGCTTAGTTAGCTTAGCGTTGTGAAGGGAATACTATACACCACTTACACCAATACTAGAATTATTCTTTTTTTTATTCCTTTATTTTTTAATAATGTTCATTTATGATTTAAACCTAATTATTTTTGTCGAAAAGCAGAAATTGTGAATTATTTTGACTAAAAATTTAAATCAGGGGAAGAGTTTTGTCAAATTTTAGTCACGATACTGTTAGAATCTAATTCCAATGCCCCAAAATTCAATAACTGTGATCATTTTACTTAAGAAAGGGTGGGACCAACCATGTTTTTCTTGGGAAATTTGACCCAATTTACTGACATGGAAACTTTGGAAACGGGTCAAATTATACCCGAGGACAAAAGGAGTGTTAAGGTTTACTGTTGTAATTTTTTTTAATGTACAGTATATCTGTCCACAGCAGACTTTACGTAACCAACTCAACAGATGAGGTGAGATAATGGGTGATTTGAGTGGCAGCAGCTTATATAGACAACAGCAGGAAAGAGAACTGAACAATTGTTCTGTTCTTATACAGCAAGGATTCCAGTCAAAAAGTTGAAAAAAACGTTATTAGATGAGTGTTTTGGTGGATATCATGAGCTATGTTAAGTGATATTGAATGAAAAATGTCTTAAGGCAACAGTAAAATTCGATGGAATTTCAAGAATATTGACTCAAAGGAAATACGTTAGGTCTAATCGGATTTTATCTTGACGCTATAAACGCTGATTGAAACGGTATTTTCCAAATAAATAATTAATTGCAATTAAGTTTTAGGGCATTTTATTGTTGCAACCTGCCACAAAATGAAGAAGAAGAAGTTTTAGTTCATTTCCGCCCAGTATTTCTGTTCTGTTTGTGCACGTGGCGGGCGTTAGGAAAGACAGATGGAAGTGGACGGACGAGAAGACAAGAGACTTTTTGAATTGAATTAATCGGGAACTTGCAAAGGAAATGGGCTACAAAGGTCACGAAAAGCCGTGGGAAATCAGCGAGACATAAAAAAAAGTGTCTCATAGCTGTGCCTGAGAGACAATAATAGCCAAGTTGCATCTGCATCATTATAGTGATGTGTTGATAGCGTTGTTGTTTCGTTATTAGCTGCTTGATATGTCACTATCAGCTGGGACATAAGCACTACAACTTCTCCAATATTGATCATGGGTTGGTAGACGGCCCGATCCATTTTGTTTAAAAAAACTTTGTTCCCAAACCTTGCTTAAATGTTGTGCGATTCAGTGCAAAAATAAATAGAAACACCTTAAAATGTCTCAAATCAATGTGATGTGCCAATTTAATTGCAAAACAGCATGTGACGTCGTTACGCACAGGTTTCTATTAGCTTTAAAGCCATTGGAAGGATTTTATTCAAATTGATTTTTTTTACCGAACTTCAGATCATTTGATTGGCATGGGATGGAAACTTGGCTATAGATACGAAGGAAAAAAATTATCTGCACAGCTGCCTCATGTTACATTTAATGGATTTCATGCAGGGGTTTCCTTATTGTAACTCATTTTGTAACCTTGGTGCACGGGCTGAACTCAGATAGTTTTTACAAGTATTCTTGATCCACCTTGTAGCTGATAGGACCTTGTTTTCAAGCCACCTTCCCTGTTACTCCCTGTTAAGCTGCCTTTGAATTTTTTTTCCCCTCACCTCAAATGGTGACAATTGACAATCCAGATTCCCGCTGATAGCCAAGCCTCCATGTGCACCTTATACACAGGTGTCGGAGCGCCTGGTGCCAAGTGGTTGCTGGGGTTACTGTGTTTTTTCCTAAATTTTTTCTGCCTCTTCCGTAGAATACATTTGGCTTTTTACGTTGATTGTCAGGGTTGACCTCCAGATTTGCTGATTATTGACCACATTCATGCTCCAATTTCACACAAAAAACTGAGTATTCATTACAACATTAAAAATAATCATAGGGCATTTAAACAGCATGTTTCTAGCCACTTCAGGTAGGCGAGCAGCTGCTTGGTGAGCCAGGTTCTCAGAAGTGAAGAGGAAAATTCCCTCAGCACACAGGAGTGATTTTTCAGCTCAGACATCTGGTATGAAATAATAAAAAAACGTATTGACGGTCTACAGTCTGCAAAGATCCGGCTTCATATCAGAGGTAGCTCACTCTCACTATCTGATATTAGATTTTTAATTCAAGACCAATATTGGCAAAACAAAACAGCCACATGTGCACACAAGCTTGGGTGGAGGGGGCACACACACGCACGCACACAGATGGGGAGCATATTTTGTTGTTTTGTCTGAGAAAGAAGGAACTGTGAGGCTCCACATGGAACTGTCAATGAATACCAACTCAAAGAGGAAAGCTCGCTGTCGGATTCCCCATGCATGCAGGGAAAGAAAGATTAAAGCACAGACAGAAAGAGAGAGAGGGTGAAAGAATGAAAAGAGAGAAAGGGGAAAATGGAAGGAGTGGTATGGAGAGGAGGAAGTGGAAGAAGAGGCAGCATGGCGTCTTTGGGACTTGGGCTGTCAAACCTCTTTAGGCATGTGAGCAGACACAGCTTCACACAAACACAAACACACACACACACACACACACACACACACACAAAGTAGATATGTGACCAGCAAACAGGCGCTTTGTGAAGTGTTGCCCATTGCTTAGTAACTTCTTCAGTATGAATTATGGTTGCACTTCAGAAATATTTATTTATTCGTAGGTTTTTATTGAAAAATGTTGGAATATTGTAATATTCGCACAAAATTATACGTATAAGTGAAGATATACAGGTCTCATTCTAGTCAGAACCACATATTGTTTTATATTTTTAGTGAAAATGACACTGCGTTTTTTTTCTGTTTTGGACTTCCTTCATTTAGGTTAATGTTACCCAACTGCAAGTCACATGTGAAATAAGTCACATGACTTACAAGCAATATCTAGCAATATCTTTCAGTAGCCTCAGAGGGCCCATATTCACATAAGACATTTTTACATTTCAGGAGAAGTACAACATTAAAACAGTATAGCATTAATAATGCCTTTATGATCCAGCAGGCACAACACAACCTGATAGTAGAACCCCTAAATATATTCTTAACTTTTAGTTACACCCATGTTTTTCAACTACTGACCTGTAAATAAGTCTGCTGTGGGAAAAAATGCTGTTTGATGGTTTCTATGCCAACCCAACTGAACTAGACCTACATTAAAAAAACTGAAGGGATAACTACACCGCTTGGAGGCATCAAGATGGATTATTTCTTGTGACAACAGAAAACTGAATACATTGCTGAGTGAACTGCACACAGAGCAACTGACTTAGAAGGTCTCCTGACTAAGTAGACAACTAGGCCTGTGTCTGCTGGGCTATCTATCCATGACCCACGTCTAACCCTCAACACTGATTACATCTTCAGACAATGGTGTGATAGTGAGCACAACACATATGCTCAGGTGGAACCAGCAATCAGCAACCCACATCAACACGCAAGAGACCAAAGCTTTCTCTGATATTGCTCCATCTGTGGTTTTCTCTGAGCAGTAAATTCATTTTTCAGACACCTATAAATCATTTAACATTCATTAAAATCAGTCATTTTGAATTGCCAGGTGCAGTGCAATACAGCTACTATGTTCCATGTATATATATATATATATATACATACATGTATGGTACATACATGTTGACCCTCTTCAAAGACTTGTTTTAGAGAGGGGTGTCTTTTAGTTTCCTTAAATGAATTTGATTGTGTAGAATTTGTTTACTGCTAACAGTCATGTGGCAGATAATAAAAGCTAATATGCAGAAAATCACTCAAAGTGCTCTCATGGCCACCTTTAACATTTCAGAAGCATAATAACACACTCATACATCATGGTAAGATATGCAAACACACACACACACATGCACACACACACACACACACACACACACAAACAATACATACACAGACTAATGTGCCAGCTGCTAGCATGGAGGGCAGTGCAGGGCCATTAGCCTGACAGTTAGACACACACCACGTCTTTCAAGGGCCGTGAATGACATCTAGCACTCTGCGTGTGTTTGTGTGTGTGTGTGTGTGGTCATTGTTAAGACCAATAACCACCATAAAGCCATGGATTCAATAACACATTTTCCTAAAATAACACACAGGGGGCTCTTCAACACCCACAGCTGCTCAGTATGTGTGTGTGTGTGTGTTTGTGTGTGTGTGTGTGTGATAGCCACTGAGGGGCCCATAACAGTCTCAGTGCCTCAGCACTGTGAGTAAACTGTGTAGCAAGACAAGCATACACACAGGCACATGAAGACAACCACCCACCCACACACACACACCCACACACCCACATACACACGCACACACAAACACGCAGAGTAGATATATGACCTCAGGGAAGAGTATGAAGGGCTGGCCAGGGTGATGTATAGGCCAAGGCCTCGGTCATAGATCTAATAGATACAATGGACTCTTGGAGCACACACACACACACAAACACACACACACACATTTACTGGCTAAGGCAGAGCTGGGTAATGGAGTTTCTACACTCACACACACAAGCACCCATGCACGCGCGCACACACGCACGCACAAATCAGATCACTTTATAATTGTGCGTCATGTCAGTCATACGACACGCTGGCATGTTGTACCATGTGTAACTGGCTGTAACTGGTGTACAACAGGGTTGTTTTTCAGCAATATGCAGCGTCATCGACTCCTTTTGCTCCAGGCAAGCCATCTGCTGGAGCTGAATGTGATAACCAGAAAGAAAATTCTCAGTCTCTTCACTATACTTTGAGCAGCACAGTTCAGATGGTACAAGCAGCTGTTGGTGGCCACTGTATAAGAAGTCTTGTTTGTCATTGCATTACTCAAAAACACAGCCTCTATTGTTATTCACTGTTTTTGCCCAATACCTAGGTTCTTGCCAAGCAAGTCTTGTCTTGTCTTTCTTTTTCTATATATTTCTTGCTCTCCTTCTTTCCTAAATTCATTTCTTTCTTTTTTTGAATCTCAGCTGGCAGAATGCAGTCTTCATTTAATGATCTGCTGGATAGTGCAATTAGCAGCGTCTCTGGATGCTTTTTATTGTTAGCACCAGCCGCATATACATTATTGTGAGTAAGTCTGTGGGTTGCGGGTGGAATAAGGACGTATTCAGTATATTCATTAGGACAGCTCAGTAAAAAGATTGCAGCTTAATTGATCATGGCTATTAACCTGTGGATTTCAGTCTCATAGGAACACAAAGCAACAGCGAGGACAATACAAAGTAGCATACGGTAGTTTCATATGCACCAGTGTGTGTGTGTGTTTGTGTGTGTGTGTCTGTGTGTGTCTGTGTGTGTGTGTGTTCTCTTCTGTGAGCACTAAATGTGCCCTTGCTAACCTTACCAGCTGTCGGCCGATAAGAGCACCTGTTCCATTTCCTGTACCATGACACTGACAGACACACACACACACACACACACACACACATACACACAGTTACCCATTAAATGCCTATTTACTTCAAGTTCTGCTCATTAGCACAGCAGATATCATCCATTTTTAATCATTCAGCCACATTCAGTTTTAAAGCTGTAAAGAAATCATTCAATTCATTCATCATTCTAGTTGTTGTCAGTTTACTCTGTAAATTGCTTTGTTTCAGGGTATAGTAAGGTCCTGTTTATTACAATTGTTAAATTAATCAAGAAATTAATCAAAAATCACTTAGCATGTTACTGTATAAAAAAATTATGTCTCAAACTGTGTTGGAAATACAATAATTTATCCTGCTAATGGACTTATTCACTTATTTAAACGAAGGCAAGTAAATAATTTAACTGAGTTATGTTATAATTTCTATTTATTTTCCTCGAAAGCAGATTACTCAATTTTAAAGTGGATAATTTTTGCATGCACGCCTGTCACTGTGGGTTTCAATAGTAATGTTATGCAGGCCTTGGCTGCTGTCCCGTGAGGATGATAGGCAGGCAGCTGAGTCAGTTAGGAGGGGAGTCTCCCACTGACTCCCCAGCACACATTTACACTGGTTATGCCTGTTTATTAAGCAAAAACTATCGTGTACCAGCAGACACACAAAGACAAACACACACACACCCACACATGCACACACATGCACACACGCCAGATGACAGAAACAGTTAGCCGTCCTGCTGATCTGATGCAAAAGCAATCCCGTTGATGGGCATAATCCCTGTTAGAGAGAGGCAGAGGGAGGGAGAAATATAACACTTGCTGACAGCAAACTTGCCTCAACAAGGGATGGGGGGACGACCACAAAAGCCGCAGTTGAGGGAATACCACTGCCATGACAATAAATGATGGCTTTAATGAAAAATAGATGGAGTGTTATTGGCCTGGAAGATGCTCTACAGTACATCCACATGAAGAGTAAGCAGGGAAGTCACACTGGAGGAGCAGACCCTGCTACATGACACCTGGCCGTGTGGATGTCACTGACACAAAGAAAATTAAAAAAGATATGTAGTGAGGGTGTTGATGTCCAGTTTGGACATTTGGGAAGCGCTATTAACAGAATGGAAAATGGTCCAATTTGACTTTGTACCATATGCAACACACCTTGCCTGGTCTGTCTGTTTCTGATGTGTATATTCTTCTGTGCTGTCTTTGAAGGGACTTTAATCCAAGTCTTTGTATTGTCTTTGTGACGGCAGTCAGTTTAAATGAACTGGATTTGGATCCCAGCGGACCTTTGTGACCATTGTATCTACATTTAAATCACATTATATGTTTAATTTGACCAACCTGTAATTCTTGCCAGACAATGATTGTGAGCTGTTTAAAATAAAGTTAATGCATTTTTTTCTGTAGGTGCATCGCTTATCTTTGTTTTGCACATACAGAAAAATAATCTGCTGAGAGGGTATATTCTCTCCTCTCTTTTCTTGTCACAATGCTAGGAAGGTGAGAAGAGAGGACAGAAACAGAGAGGAAAGGACATGTCCATTAGTCTAGAATCCTACAAAGTGAACTCTTTCATGAGATAACATGAAATGGGATGGGAGACTTTTCAAATGAAATGTTGTTGATATGTGGTGTGTGCAGGCTTGTGCGTGTGTGTGTGTGTGTGTGTGTGTGTGTGTGTGTGTCTTCAGCCAAAAGGTTAATTGGGTGGCTGCTTTTGGTCCCAGAGACAGAGACAACAGGATGTGTAATAGCTGTGACATTCCTGCCTGCTCCCCTGCACACTCCAGGCAATAGTGTGAGAGTGTGCACTGTGTGGGTGAATTGGGTGGGTCGGGTGGCGGGGGGAGGGGGGAGTGTTGTGTTTTGATGTGCTTATATAAAGTCTACTTTGTTTTCACTTGTAGAAAAAGTCAGACAGAGAGAGAAAAAAGTTAGCGGATTCTGCAGTGTTATCATTGTGCCCCTGTTGCCATGTATGTGGCACTAGTTTCTCCAGCAGGGACATAGGAAACTGTGTCTTCAGTACCTTACAGTACTATAATGCAACAACAAATCATATTATATTAATGCATGTAGTAAAGAGTATGGTAATCCAAACTATCACAACACATATTTCCTTTCCCTGGTCCCCAGCCATAGTAAGTAGTAGTAAGTTTGGGTTTTTGACATTAGAGTAGAGAATATCTATCCCTAAGATTTCTGCCTCCCCCAAATACAAGAATGAGGTGGAATTTTAATTTAGGTTGTCACAACATTGAAAACAGCGCATATCTTTACATGAATTATTACCCCTGATTATCTTCAGACCAAATTCTTACAGGGACCATGTCTTTTATTCAATGTGACATATTCATTTGGGAGCATTACAAATGACCTAGCTTGTACCTCTATTGTATTGTAGAGACAGAAATATTAAAGAAAACATATTCTTAAGAAAAATATTAAACTTCAAACATTGGCAAAAAAAACTGTATCTATGGCAACTGGCTTACCCCGCAACTTTAACACCCAGTGTGACTAAACCTGACCTTAACCTGACAAATTTGAGACCCACACTCTGCCCAATTATATGTTTTTGCTTTATTAATCCATTTATGAATATCAACTTGCCAGACTAATGCAATACATTGCCTACACTGTAACTGTTGGGCATTATGTGCAACACATGTTGCAGATGTGTTGGCAGTCAGAGAGAAACAAATGTCTTATTAAATTACTTGAATGAGATCCAAGTCCAAAACTTTACCAAACATAATGGTTCAATCCATACCTAAAACCCCAAAGTTTGTCAGGACCTTTCTGGTTTGGGCAAGGTAGATCTTTGGTAACATGGGTAAACTACTACCACAGCTATCCCATGCATCATTCTCTTAAATACAAAAAAGTCAAAGTATAACAAAAGTGTTTCTTTCATATTTTGATATTCTTCTCAAGGTAAACATAATTTTCATGATTTGTGGTAAGACGATGCCTTTCCAGAGGCCAATCACCCAATTTACAAAGACATTTCATACCATAATGTCTTGATTAGAGAGGCCTTCCTTCTGCAATTTGTTTGATGAAAAACTGTTGGTAACACCGTCACATTGTATAGTTTTTACAGTTATTTTATAATGTCTGTGACTGTAACTGGTCATTGTGTTTAATGTCCCACCCTTTGTAAGTAAAATAAACTGAGTTACAATGACCCCAATCTCCAGTGCTTGATGGTGGAAGATGTTTAGCTGCTGGTCAGATTGTGCAAGACAACACACATTTCATGGTAACCTTAGAATAAAAAGGGTGAAAAGATTACTTGGAAACTACCACAAGCATGTCCAGGTAATCTCTGCACCTATGTTATTCTAATATTACCATGAAATATAATAGAAAGACACAGTTTTGCATTTTACATCACTGATTCATGGTTGTTACACAAAAACTACCAGATGTGTTTCCAGGTTAGAAGTCACAAGATTAAACATCATTTGTAAAGTATTACCTTGAAACAAAAGGGAAATATTTGGAACATAAAGGGAAGATGAATTTCAGCATTATAATATGGTAATTAGATATTTTTAACTAATTTGGAAAGTATTACCCTGATGGTAGGCTATAATACTGTGAACACATCAACATATATTACCCCATTGTTATCTTGTTATTAAAATATTAACATAACTATATTACCATTACCCAGCTATACATGTAGTTATCATCAAACCATTCCTAGTTGGTAAATGCACGTTAATACATCTTATTATTATTACCTTGGTATTTACATGTTATTACCTATATATTACCTCTTTATTTTCCCACTGTTACACCACTATTACTATCTTATTACCGTGGTGGCATGTAAAGTGCTCCTGTTAAGCATTAGGGAAGCTGATAACACGCTTAGTAATAGATAACACATAATTTGGACGTTGCTAGTTGCAGATTGTGACACTCTGCAGACAATGTGAGTTAAGTCCAAAAAATGAAACGGGATTTTTCACATTGACCAGATAAGATGTGATAAGAGAAAATATGGTCCAACAATAGAGTTGTTTTAAGCATTTTTTTCAGTCTAGCTTTTAAACTGAGTCCCTACAGTAAAGCAAAGCAGCAACAAAAATCCACGGCAGATAAGAGAGCTGTCCCACATCTGAAAGTCACACTCCAATCTCCCATGCTGGAGGGGAGTCTGCAGCAATGTTCAATATTTCAACACACACACAAACACTCACACACATGCAAACACACATCCCTCTTGAGGGCTCAGGTGATGCGAGTGCAGGTGTCGTGAGATATCAGCTCACTGAGTGCGCTACAAGATAGCCAGATACACACACACACACATGAATGTTGCATTGGTGTGAACAGACTAGAGAAGGCTACTAGCTGAAATGAGTCTGTGCTCATTTAATAATGATGCTAGCCTGATAAAATCAGATGTGATAGAGGCTTTCATCACCGCCACATGTATAATCCACACAGAGAGGGAGAAAGAAACAAAGTGACAAAGAGGCAATGAAGTTGAAGCCTGATGAAAGTCTACTTTACAGTTTATGTTTGCCTCGACTTTATGTTCAAACGCACATTGTGCTTCTAAATGCTCTTTGGTTGATATAAGAAGCAATCACATAAGAAGCAGTCATTAATCATTAATTTAAACCCTTGAATCCTAAATACTTGCATCTGATTATATCTTTTGGTGAATTAACAGGTGATCAGAGGTTTTTCCCTGCATTTATTTAGAAAAGCATAACAGATTCCAACAATGCAGTGCTCATTGCTTTCAAACCGACGGTGATGTGATTTATAGTGACAGTGCCCGGAATACTTTCAGGAAATGCTACAACATGCAACATGAGGGTTACAGCCAAGAGGTGGTCCAAGTTAATTTGGCGCTACCTTTAATTATAGATATGTATTCTTCATCATGCTCTATACTGTGTTGCTATTAATATTAAGCCATGTTTAATTTAATATTATTCTTTGCAAAATATATACAAACAACAATCACACATTTCAGCAGCTCTTTGCTGATGAAATGTCCGACTGCAGTTTATAGTAACGTGCCTTGGGATGGTATGCAAATACCATTGCAAGAATTTGCATTTATATTCCTGTGCTAATGGACAACATTGTAACTTCCTTCGGTGTAGCAAAAGGGAATACGAAATGCTTTACAAACTGCATAATCAAACCAAAGGTCGTAAAAGCGTGGCATTAAGAAAAAGGAAAATATAATCAAGAAATTCAGGCTGTTTAAAAAGGTAGGCTTGTGATTTTTTATTACACCCACTGCATGGGGTGCCTGTTAACTTTCCAACCATGAAAACAGACAAAACCTTGCTCCTTGCAATAGTGTTGGTGAGTCTTTGCAGAAAATGAATGCAGACAAATGTATGTGCAAAATGTATGTGATAGCAAACCATACAACTGGAAATGCAATAATGTCATAATAAAGTGCCAATGAGAAATATAGTATATATTGTAATATCAAAATGCATTGTTGTATTTTAAATTGTTATTATTGGCATCCTCCTGGTTGATGTATGAGCAGTGTGATCCTTCACTATAGGTGTGCAGTCATGTGGTTATGCTTAATATAGGAACTGTCTGTTTATTTAATTTATTCTTTAATATCTATATTATAAATTTTCTGAAGAAGTGTGAACCTGTCGCAGGGAGAGTGAGGAACATAAAGGTGGTTAAATCTTTCAAATGTGTGTGTCCGTGCCTACACGTGTGAGTTTGTGTGTGGAAAAGAACTGCAGGTCTTTGGCTGCTCACACTATGATCAAATGCACACTTTCTCTCACACTAACACACACACGTACACAGTCATTGCCTCTGGCTGAGAGTTGCCATGTTGAAGTCCTTCCAGGTCAGTAACTTTAAGTCTACTGAAACACATTCAGACTTTTTTGTTGTCCTCCCTCCACCTCTGTCTTTTCCACATGGTATTGCCTCTTTCCATTTTTCAGGTCCACTCGGACCTCCCTTTCTTTTCTGTTTCTGGTGTCTGCTACGACCTCCGCCCACCTGATACACGGCTACATTTAAAACAAATGCATAAATTCATCAAACGTACAGCAGCAGTTCACTAAGGGTACATTTATTAAATGTTACCATCTCTTCCTATTAACGTACTGTACGATTATTAGAAACAGCAACTACATGTTATTTCTAGATATTTTTTCCTCTGCGTCAACTCTTTATCTCCATGCCTTTATTTCTCTCTCTCTTATTGCTCTATGATTTGGAGAAGCTGAAGGCACAGATCCCTTTGCCACACTATAACAGTTGTGACAACGCGGCATCACAGGGGCCAGCCTGCCGCGGAAGAGACAGGAATAGGAAGGCTTGATAAAGCAGGAAAACACAGACAGAAACGTCAGCTTACTCCGGTTTGCATCCTGTTTTTAATGTATGCTTGTTCATTTTGTAAAGGCACTTCTTTTCTTCTGACTTCCTCCCTACCTCACTGTCTAAGTTTTGTTTTTCAGACTTGTAACACTGTCTACTACTCCACTAAACACGAGATTGAAATGCTTAAGACATAGATTCCTGGTTGCTTGTTGACATATTTCTGGTGATGCTCAGTAGGCCGGGGTTAAATCTTGATTGTTGTTATGTTAATGCAAAATGTAATTTTGTAGTTATTGTGTTATCTCTGCAGGGTGTAAACGTCTCTCAAACCATACCATCTGGCACTAAAACTAATAAACTACTTTAAGCAATAATAATAATCATAATAATAATAATTCTGTGTGGAGTCCAATCAAAATGTGGCAACATAGACAACGTGTGTGGTACTGATCAAATTAACAATAAATATGTAATATATCAAACAGGTGGACACACACACACACACACACACACACACACACACACACACACACACACACACACACACACACACACACAGCAGATGACAAAATGTAGGCTCCATTCAGCCAGTGTGTAACTGCTGTCTTTCCCCTCTTTAATTGGCTCCGTATGACATTGATGGTTCTGCTTAATGAGGACACAGTGTCTTGGCTATTGGGCGTCTGCTTTTTTTACACCACTTACAATGACTATCTTAAGTCAATGCTTCAGAAGCCAATTTTTCTCCATTATGATTTTTTCTTTCCCAGTTGCTGTGATTATAGTTGCTGTCTGGTTTGTGAATGTCATAAAAAGACCGACCACCTCTCTTTTGTTTACCTCGGTTCTTAATACACTTTTTTTTTTTTAATAACACCCAATATCTTATTGAAAATATTTTTACTACTTATAGACAGCTATTGTATTTGTTACATCTTTGTTACATTCTCTTGCTTTTCATGAGTTTGAACAATGTTTAGCGTAAAGTAATTATGTGTGAGTACAGAAGAAAAACATATAGTACACTTCTCTAATAAAATGCAGTATAAGCATCAGTTCCATCATGTATGGGACATTATACACTGTGGGCTGTGGCAAATCTTAAAGGGATCACCAAGGTATATCAGTAACGTATTTCTTTTGACAATCTTCCTTTAAATGGCTTTCCCGCAATATATATATATATATATATATATATATATATATATATATATATATATATTTTTTTTTTTTTTTTATGTATTATTTCAGGACAATGCACATTGATGAACATGCACAACAGTATACGTAAATGTGCCAGATTGTAGCCCAAGGGCTACTTACCAAGGGTAAGTGGTGGTTACCTGTTTGGTTAGCCCTAAGCCACAGCTTTACCTTAAAAGGAGCCAAAGTGGGACGCTCCCTTATAGTTAGAGGAAGTGTGTTCCATAATGGACTGCCTTTAATAGATTGTGCATTATGGCTGAAGGAGGTTTTTCTGAAAGAAACCTCCCAGTCCACGTTTACAACGGCTTTTGTGATCCGAGTGTGTCTATATTTAATAAACTCCAGCAGTGAAGGTGGCGCCAGGCCATTAAGTACTTTATAAATTAAGCACAAAGAGGAAAATTTACAACAACTATCAAAACTCAGTAAGGTGTATTTCTCTAAGATATTGCAACAATGATAAGAGAAAGGTTTTTTATCCAGAGTCTTAAGTGCCTTCTTGTTCAGAAGCTCAACTGATTTTAGGGTAGTAGTACCCGACATAGACCAGCTAGTGATCTAATAGTTCACATGTGAAAGTATCATTGAATGCAGAAACATTGAAACAACACATGAATTTGATTGTTTTGGACATCATTTTAACATGGTTTTCAAAAGAGAGTCTAGAGTCTATAATCACACCTAAATATTTACTTTCATCAACAACTTCCAACTCTTCTGTGCCCCACATCACCCCCGATTGAGCAGCTATAACAGTAGAAGATTGCTTCAACAAGTATAAACAAACAATTTTTTTTACATTTAAAATAAGACAAGATCTATTGAGCCATGTTTGTATGTGTGTAAGAGATGTTGAGAGAACACATGCTGCCTCCACAGGATCTATTGCTTAAGTAAAAAATGACAGTGTCATTGGCGTAAAGCTGGACATCAACATGTAAACAGTATTCTGGTAAGTCATTAATAAATAGAGAAAATAAGATGGGCCCCGGTATGGAGCCTTGGGGGACTCCTGCTGAACTACCCATATAGGCAGAACTAACTCCGCCCACCATAGTGCATTGTTCTCTCTAAGACAAGTATGAGTAAAACCAGTTAATAGTTTGAGCAAAAAAACGGAAATATGACAATTTAGATAGCAGAACTTTGTGATTGATGGCATCAAAAGCTCTTTTCAAATCCAGAAATACAGCACCAACACATCCATTTTTATCTAGCTGACATTTAATTTTTTCCATAAACATGGCCAATGCAGTCTCGGTTGACAGAACCCAAACTGCATGGGATGTTAAGGTGTTCGACTATTACTGAGGAATTCAATGATTTGTTTGCTAATCCATTTTTCAATAATTTTCAAAATTACAGGCACGTTATTGGTCTATAATTATTAATGTCAGATTTGTCGCCAGCTTTAAATATATTTTACTTACATTTATATTTGCCAAATCTTTTTTCAATTAGTATGAAATGACCTATCTACATTATGAGTGGTATAATTATAACACATGTACATTTTAAGCCATAACAGGTTGGTATGGAGTGCTGTTTTAAGCTTCAGTGATGAAACACAATCCCGCAAGCCTTTTTCTAGAATCATCTAAAATTCTAAAATCTATAAATCTTCCCAACTGTTTTGGGGTTTGAAGTTCTGTTTATTTATGCAGCTGAATTTCTTTTTTTTATGTGGTTAAAGGGGAATGAATACATTCAGTGAGTTTTATTCATAGGTTGCTAAAATACTATAAAATAGACTAATATGGCTAATGTTCTAGCAAGCAATTGCCTACTTAGGTTATGTTCACACTTGCTTACTTCAACGTTCAGCTGGGCAAGATAGCACAACCTTTTAGGTTGGTTGCTGAGAGTAGTGATCCTTTCACAATATACCCACAAATATGCCGCTGAAAAAAAATAGAGCAAGGCTATATAGTCGACCATGTTTTGTGAAGGTTCAGTTGCTAAAATTACCCAAAGAGCCTTTCCTGAGGCTTTGTTAGTTCACATTTCAACAAATAATGAATGAGGTTTGTATGCCTTGGCCATGCCCATGACTACATCGTGGAAGTCTACTTTATTGGTATACGTCTTCTATCTTACTGTACAGTAAGCAAGTCCATCAGTAACCAAAAGCACATTTAGCCTCAGATTGACTTCACAAACAGCCACTGCTGTGCCTTAAGAGAAGACATTGTTTCTAGATAGCAGTTAGACCAAAGGCTTATGACACACACACACACACACACACAGACACACACACACAAACCAGGAGACATCTTGTTCAGGCTATTTGTGTAAAAGCCTGGCAAGCCATTGCCTTTGGGAGATATTTTTTTGTGAAAATAGCTTGTTTGGAGTTCAAGGAGTAGGCAGCAAAGGGAGAGGGAACTGGAAAGCAGGAAGAATAAAGACACCAGAAGAAAAGGGCAGGCAGGAACAGTGCAGGGAGGAGGAGGAAGAAGAGAAAGAGATGCAGGCATCTCAGATAAAGAGGTTTAATTGACTGTCACAGTGCCTTGTGGTTGTGCTGCAGCTACTAATAGCCAGCTAGAGGCTACCGCGGACACAGAGAAGCCGGACTCTCTTCTCATTATCGCTGCTACCCTCAAGGTTTCGCTCTCATTTCCTCTCCGTCTCAC
Organism: Etheostoma cragini; assembly: GCF_013103735.1. Taxonomy (NCBI): domain Eukaryota; kingdom Metazoa; phylum Chordata; class Actinopteri; order Perciformes; family Percidae; genus Etheostoma; species Etheostoma cragini. Next base: position 28,963,708 of record NC_048415.1, read on the forward strand.
ACACAGTCTGCATTCAGCTCCATTTTGGTTCATTTGGTTCAACTCAATGTGCTTTATTGGCAAGAATGTTAGATGAATCTAATCATCAAAGGATCCTATAATGGAAAAAAAAATCATAAAAATCATTAGTGCACCGCAATAAGCTGCACTGGGATGACAGCAATCTTGTATGTCTGTTGCAATGTATTAAATGCTACACTGTTTGTGTGTTTCATCAGTATTATAGGCCTATCTATGTTTGACAGTGTGTGTTTGAGTGTGTGTTTGAGTGTGTGTTTGTGTGTGTGTGTGTGTGTTTGTGTGTGTGTGTGTGTGTGTGTGTGTGTGTCATGCTCAATTTAAAATTTACACTGAAACAAATTTCTGTGATTTTAACAGCATTATTACTGTAGGATGAACACATTCTTAAAGCATGTTGCTTTAGATTTGCAAAGTATATATTCATAATTATTTGGCAGTCAAATTCTACAATAACTATTTTTTCCTGTTAATCAAAAGACCATGAAGATCATTTTGAGGATAATTTTGATGGTGCATTTTGCCTTACTTCCAACCTGTTTTCCAGTTTTATTTATCACGCAGACAAAGGAGGACCTGGCATCTTTGTCCCTAACAGTCACACAAATGATGAGAGCATTATGCTGATAGACACCTGCCTTTTCCTGACAAGATTCCAGACTTTAGTCAGCCTTTGACTTCAGCAAGGTAAGATAGCTCATTATTTTGCAACTGTAGGCTACATTAATATAGCATAGTACAGTTACTAATACCAGTAACGGAAAAACATGCAATACTGCTTAAAATGCTGGTATCGGTAAATACAGTATACTATATATATATATCTTCATGCACTGGTATTGTGTCGGTACTCAGTATGGTAATCTCTTTTAGGTAGGAAAAAATGGTATTGGAACATCTCTGCTGTAGTAGTGAAGCTTTTTCTCTAATCAAGTTACGTATGGAGTTAATATTTCTCAACAAAGAACAAAAATCATCAGAAACACTATTATTTGAAAAGGCTAGCATAAATGTTCCTTCCTGTTCTTCTTCTCACCTCCTCCTAACTCTTACTCTCCCCCTTACCTTCATTACAACCCCCCCCATCTCGCCCTTCTTGTCCCTCCTGCCCTGTACACTCTAATAGGCTATTGATTTTCCATCTGCTCATGAAGCAGCTCCTACTTTTACCGTTCACTCATGATTTTGGCTGTCTATTAACAGCAGGGAGCAGCTCTGCTTGCATGTCAGCACCTTGGCTCAAGCATAGGCTCCTCACACACCTTTGATACACATGCACATGCGCACGCACGCAGTCATGCTCAGAGATCTGCTGCCTTTCAGCACGTTCATTTTTCTTACATTCCTTAAACAAATAGGGGAGTTTTGTTCAACCCCGCTACATACTTTGACATGGGAAGGGGTTTAAGGCGTTGATCTCAAACCACCGTCTTTGATTCAAGCCCGGCCAGGCCTTTGTTGCAAGTCTTTCCCTAAATTTCCCTCCCATTTAGCCTGTTATGTTTCTTCTGTTGACTGTATTATAAAGGCATAAACCAAGACATTCTCTTGAATGGGTTTTTACAAACCATCGAAGAACAATCGAATAAAAACAAATGTGCAGAACTTTGTATATTATCTTACAAAGTTATGGTAACCTCCAATCACATGACAGTTAAGCAGTTTTTGAAGCTTAGCCTCACAAAAGGTGACAGTAAGCCGGTTACTGGTTGTCGAGAGTGTTATAGTTTAGTCATAAAAATATGAGGGTCGTACGGCGAGGTGACAATTAAGTTTAGGCATCAAAATGACGTTAAAACACCGACCCCTTTACTAATACTTCATTAACATGAAACCTTGTTTTTTTAGAGAAGGTTTTGCAGTTGTCTCTTAACTTCTTCCAGGACACATACTTGGCTCCCCGACTTAGGGCGTTTTTAAACCTGCCTTGTTTAGTCCGGTAGTACGGTGTTGTTTGGGCTGGTGTAAACGCCACAATCGCGCTCAGGTGCGCACCGTAAAATTAACTGAATTAAACAGTACACAGTACACTTTCAATCCTTAGAGCAGTTAATTTGTGGTTAAGCAAGTGGTGCTACTTCGAACTGCACCAACTATATACTCCACAAGTCCGAGCTAGCATAGAGGTACATATAGGTGTGAAAACGCCCTTAAAGTACTGTGTTTTGGAAGCAAACCACAAGCCCAACCTCCCCCATTTGCAGGTTTTTGTGGTCTTAAACAGCTTACAGTGCATTACTTTGAATTATACGTAGGGATGGTTCAAACAGACAAATAAAAAATAACTCATTTCTATCATTAAAGAGTTGTGGAGTTTTTGACCACTTGTAGTTGTATAGAGCAGTTATGATGAGCATCTCCATGTTTCTGTTGTATCTTGGGACAGACATTCCTGCTGATGTTTTCATACCATTCCACGGATCGACACTTCAGTGCCCAGAAACGTTAGTGCCAACAAAAAGTTGACATGACATTAAGTTTAAAAGTTGTTCTTTTTTTAAATCGGCTTTGTAAATGTTTTACGAGTGGACAAAATGCATTACTTGTGTTTGTTAGGCCTCAATGATACACACAATGCATATTTTGTGCATTTAAATTTACATTACATTGCAGAGCAGATGTGTTTTAGCAAATTGGTAGTTCAAATGCAAAATGACAGCTATGCTGGATTTAATATCTCGTCTATCTTATCCTTACCTATATTAAATACAGTAATAATGTTTAAACCAAATATTAATCTCTGCTTGAAGTAGCACGAGGTGAATCAGTGGTAATACATGCAGCATTGGGAGAACATAGGAACATATAACCAGTGACGCTGTTTTAACTAAATTCAGAAAATATTAGTGTGACACGTTTTCCCTTAAACAGAATTGCATAAATCCTTTCCTGGCTGTAAAAAGTATTTAGCAGTTATTTCTCTTGTCTTTTCTTGCTCTCAGTCGTTTACTCACTTTAAGTTCTTTTTATGCACACAACTGTCAGTGCATCTGTGTCTCATTTGCATCGTTGTCAGTTCATGCAAGTTGAACAGTTGCTTTCTTATGAAATATGATCTGTCTAATCAGATGCTCCAAAAATAGGAGATGTGTCCAATTTCCTGCCATTTAACTCAGATAAAATTGCCTCTCCTGTCTTTATCCCTGTTGATTGATTTCCCATTACTCCATTTCTACATTACCTGCTTGATGCATCTGATCTCTCTCTACTGACAACTGAAATGACACAATCCTCCCTGTATTTCTAAAAAGACTAAAGCAGCTCATTTGCGATCCCATTCTTAATACAAGCTCGTATTTGAAGGTTTTTTACTATGTATATGTGTATTTTTATTATTTAATCACATTTGTGTGCCAAGTAGAGATCAAAATAGCTTACCAACACTTACCAAGTGAGAAAATGTGATAATAATAATAATGATAATCATAATCATAAGCATCAAAATCAATATCTTTATTGACAAAACAAAAATGCTCAGTCCAAGCATGATGTGCTCTGATTTCACCTAAAACATTGCGGATGCCGGCCCAAACTTTTAACCCACCTCCTCCTTCGTGACGGACAAAAATTCTTTCAACTGTTCAGGGGCTGGATTTCCAAAGTCCTGGTAAAGTAAAAATAAAATGACCACTTTTTAGTGATTGTGGTAAGGTTAGGTTGGGTGGCAGACCTCCTCTGAAGGAAAAATCTGCTCTGGTTTATTGGTATTTTTTTAAACTAATCACAATTGTGACGGGCAGTGCTAAGCACCGAGTGTAACCACGGTGCCTCTGCAAAACAGCAGGAAAGAACTTGTTATGGTGGAACGTGTACATTCAAATATTGTTTTAGTCGAGCAACAGAAAACTTTGGACAAATAGCCTAGCTAGCTGCCCGGATTTACCCTGCAGAAAACTGTGGAGCAGTTAATAGTCCTCAGAAATTCCAAAAAAAAGAAAGTGTAAAGTAACAAACATCTTGTCAAATGAAGGACATCGGAGCAATCCCAGAAGTGGAAGGCCGTGCACATAGACGAGGTGCACTCCAAACGTATAAGCATGCGTGGCAAACACACAATCATCAGGTGTCCCTACGTCATTATAAAGACAAATATCCATGTATTTTACATGGCTGAATTAAAATGTAGAAAGTGCTGTTCTGTCTCTGCCGACACTGAAAGGCTGTGAATAGATCTAATTAAAGTTGACTAAAGCATCCCCACTACCTACTTCTGTTTGATTAACAGTGAATAGAGATTCAACATCATACCTGCATACTTATGTGCTGCATGAACTTTTTTTATTTATTTTATCAAGTTCCCCTTCCCTGGCCAGTGGCATTTTAGCATGGCCAAATGGAGTGCATACATTGATCACTGGAAAACAACTTGAACTGGACCTATGAAAACATACACCTATGACTGCTATGACATTAACAAATAGTGTAGTTTAATATTCATCAACTACTTCCAAAAGGTTGATGAATACAATCTTACCATAAAACATGAATGTCCGCAGATTTCATGAAGTTTCTGAATATTATTTGCTTGTTCAAAAACAAATTTTGGCAAAGTAAAAGTTGACATATTCCAGTCTGTGATTATCAATCATTTCTTTAATTTTAATCTAAATTATTCCTAATTTCTGCATTTCTAACTCAAACATTAGGTATAATTTCCTAAAAATTTGGTTTATTGGCCATAAATAGCAAAAAAATGTAAAATTAAAGTTAATAAGTTAGTGTTAGGTAGTGTTAAATGTCAAAAAAGTGACAAACATTGAAAAAAGTGTAGAAAAAGTGACAAAAAGGTAAGATAAGTGAAAAACATCAATTTAAAAAGCGTCAACAGGGGCTGCAGGGATCAAACTAATGATGAAAATTGTAAATAAGCATAACATCCCTGTTATACTTAGCAAAGAAGTAGAAGTTTAAGGATGTATTCACCATTATTATGGTACAGTATTTAGTTTTGTCAAAACATGTGTGTAAGGGAAACGTCACATCTGCTCTCTCATGACACTCTCTCTCTGTTTTATCACAGGAATGTACAATTAGTCAGCTGTTAAAGCAATTTCCTGGCCATAAACCTTTAAATATTTGACTTTACAAGTTGAGCAGCACCTGAATGCACCATTAGCCAGTTTTGTGAGCTGCGTCCTTCAGGGAATCCAGATGCAGCAATTTAGTCATTGACTTTAATAATCGACATACACCTTCAGCATCTGAAGACCTCACACTCTAATTCATTGTCTAGCATGTGAGTCTCCCTTTGTGCAGAAACATATGAGTGGAAGTTTAGGATTATGATTAAGTTTGTTGACTTGGGAATAAATCTAATCAATCAAAGGTCCTTACAAGCCACAAGCTTGCATGTAAGTGAGTGCATGTGCGTGCGTATGAATATGTGTGCAAGATGAAATTGCACTGGCCTTTATGGAGCTGAGTTAATTGTCTGATTGGGCGGCTCAGCTCCCTCCTGGACGGCTGTAATTCACAGATCCCCCGGCATATGTGAGGCTGCCGCAACACATACTTGACCTTCTCAAATAAACGTGGGCCAGATAGAGAGGAAGTCAGAGAATAAGAGATACGTCTGTGTGAGCGTGCACGCACGCCTTTGTATGTGAGTGGGTGTGTGTTGACAATTTGTTTAATACTAAAGTGGACAGCTGGGCCAACAGCTCTCTCTTTGGATAGCTAAAAGCCTCTTTAATTTAGAGAGTTGGAGTGAGGGAAAAGAGGCACACAAACAGAGAACGAGTGAGACCACAAAAAGTGCAGGCTGCCCAGTGAAGAAGTAAACGGTATGTTGCAGATGTTGATTTCCTCTCCTAAGCCTTTATAACTAAATCAAAAAATACATCGAAACGACACATTAAAAAGATTAAAGTCTGAATCCCTCTCCAGCACACATACTGTTGGTCTTTTCATTTTAAATTTTTTTTCAAATGATCCCTCTTTCACACATTTGTTTAAGGTAATATGTGAATTTATCTTGGGTCTGAGCTGAAATTGGGACACAGATAACAGTATCTATATCTGGCAATTCTCCAGTGCACTCACTGGGCTGAAAGCTTTCTGACGACGCCTGCAGTAACATCACCTGAGCCCCAAAGAGGGTGTATGTGTGTGTGTGTGTGTGTGTGTGTGTGTGTGTGTGTGTGTGTGTGTGTGTGTGTGTGTGTTGAAATATTGAACATCAGTGCACACGTTCTGCAGCAGGGGAGCTACACTGAGATGTAGGACACCTTTGTCACCTAAGTAGCATTTGGTTGCTTTAGTTTGATGGGACTGTACTATGCATCACTAGAGTGAAGAACCACTTAAAATTAAATCTAAGATGGTTTACAGACCAACTGTTCAGCACAAAAAGGCTGGCATAAAAGGCTAGTTCCATTTTTGTCAGTCTGACTGGCTACACAACATTAGCAAATGCAAATTGCTTTTAATTAACTTACTTAAATAATAGTAAGTTGGGGACAAAAGGCCTGCTGTTGAAAGGGATAGACTTTCAATCACACTCAACTGGGATGTTGATAATAAAACTATAAGTTGTGTCTTGTTTAGTAATGATAATTCTTGAACATGTAAGTTTTACATGTGCTGGTGAGCCTCACAAATCCAATTTACATCTCCAATCCATTGTATTGAGGCGGCAGACTATATCTTGAAACTCACATGAAACCAAATGACTTACTATTTACTTTCAATATGTTTTTCTTTGTGGTTTCTGTCCAGAAATTTACCCTTACTCCCCTTGGGACAAAAGAAACACAAACGGACTCATACTCAAAAAGCAAAGTTACAACATTTATTTACTATTTTAAACCATATATAACCTAAGACTTTGGTAAACTCATTTCAAGCACCGTATCACTTTGTTCAACATATCATAAGTTGAGGTTTGTTTTCTACAGAGATTTGAGGACTTTCAAAAGCCAACATCAACGTTTCAGCTTTAGCCCCAAATTGTAAATTTTTTACACATTGTTCTAGAAAAAATGTGAGTGTCAATCTACGGACAGCTGAGATTGTTCTAAGCATTTGGATATAGAACACATGGGGATCAGTTATATGCAAATACCTTAAAAAGGTACAGTAAATGTAAGAATTTATTAGAAAATACCCATAGACCTCAGGGACCTTATTAGTCCATTTTGCTGGCAGTGCTATAAGATGATACTCATTAAAAAGGGAAATGGAGTTGAATTTACCTGAATAATTAGAAACAATATATCCTAAAAACACATTCATTTTAGTGTACTATACCAATAACACAGATTTATGATTCAGCTGCATTTACTTACTGTATTACAACCAGCAGGCATTTTGTTAATTTTTAACAACGGGGACAGGCGTCCGGGAGTGACTGTGACACCCGCGAAGTCAGTTCTGTATTTCTCAATAACACCACATCACCCACCCCCAGCTATGTAGAATAAAGAATATTATACATCAAAGTTGAAGTGACAATGAAGCAATGGAATTACAAATCGGTCCGCTACTTCAGCACCATGGACAGCACCATGGATTTATCCATACACAGCACAGGGATGCCAAGCTTTGGATCTTACCTTGCACAAACCTCAGTCAGATAAAGCATCAATGAGTCAGGTACATTAGACTCACAACAACTCAACAACAGCAGCAAGGCAACACTGCAGGAGTAATGCATTTAAACAGCATGAAAAAGTCACATTCCACTTCTTGCATGTGCTCATGGGAAAGAACAGCATTTATTAAATATGGTACATTGCTCAAGTGCATTTAATGTGTGATAGCCACATCCGGCTATGGTAATTTTGACATGCAGCATAAAGCCTTTCCTTCGCAGCCATGTAACCGTGTGTTTTCCTGCTGCACTTGTTCCACTCTCTCTGTCACTCTCACACTCTCTTCCTCTTCCATCTGCAAACTTAAACGCCATCAAATATGTCTTTGAAGAAAAGTTATGTCAAATAACTTCCAAGAGTTTTCATTCAGAGGAGCAACTTGTTAAATTTCACAGCCCCAGACTTCAGTGGGTGGCCATTACAGCGTGCAATTCAAGCTCTAATACTCAGCATTTAATGCCTAATTCAAAAAGATGTATTCAGAACGTGTCAACATGTGTGTAACTCTGTATTTATGTATGTGCATATTCTTCGAGGTGTTTGTGTGTGTGTGTGTGTGTGTGGGGGGGGGGGGGGCATGCATATAATGTATGTGCCTGTTTTTTGGTGCAGTGACTGCAACATGAACTTCAGAATTATTCATCATGTTCCTCTGAAGACACCACAGGGAGCCCAAAATAAGACTATTTATTCTACTGAGACACCATGCACTACTTCATCCCTCTACATTTTAAAATGGAAAATGATCTGCAATGTAAATATAAACCATAAACACTGTCTCCACCTTCTTGTTTGCAGCCGCAGTTAAACATCCCAAACCTAACGGCCCAACTTCGTAGTGTGATAGTATCCGTGGTTGCAGACATGCAGAAGTCATCCATCATGCATCTTTGCTGCCAATTAGTTCTGCCGCGTTGGCTGGAAAGTTTTTTGTCTACATTGCTACCAACAAGAGCTGAATTAAATATTCTGTTGCCCCATAAACATGTCTATATTAGCTGGATGCTAAAGCCACCTTAGCCTGTAAATTTAAAAGAAAATGTTTCCTGTTGTCTTTTGGTCAAATTGAATCCGTTTACAAAGATTCAATAACAGAACTTTGGGTTTCTTTCAGCCTAATTGCCCAAAATTAACACTCAGGTATTAAGTTGTTGTTAATGTGGATATGTATAATGTATATATGTATATACAATATAAATACAATATAAATACAATACAATAAATAATGCAAAAAAACATCAAAAAGAATTCCTAAAACAGTGAAGAAATGCACAGAAAAGCAGAAAAATAAGTGACAAAAATGTCAAAAGTTTCAAATAAATTTGTTGATTTTCAATTCTGAATTTTTAAACAATGAGGAGGCAATTTTGTCTGACTTCATCTGATCAATAAAATCTTTTCAAATAAGCCTTCTTTTCATTTCTTGAAAAACAATTGTTTTGGACATACCGACATTTCACCCGACAGCTACGAAATTTGCACTGTGTGCTGTCATTTCTCTCCTTGGTCAGCACTTGCAAATGTATCTGATTTAACATTGTTTACATTGTCCTGGGAATGTATTTCCAGTTAAAAGTCATGTTATGGTATCCGTTTTGTGGAAACAAATCTATAATATTAATTTTCACTTAGTGGACTAGTCACTTCTTTGTATTGAAGTTAAACTGTTTTGCACAGTGCTTCCAGGTTGGTGAATGTTATGTTATCCACTTTGTGTAAGTAATCCAGTCCAACATTTCTTGTGAGACTTTTGAATGGATAATTCTGTTTAGAATATTATAAACCTTAAATAATTTTCTCAGCTCTTTTCACTTTACCTTTTTATGTTTTGCATCATAGTTCATCTGACTCTCCCTGTATTAAAACACAGCTGCTTTAGCAACACGCTTCATCTTGCATCTTCCTGTTTCCAGACAACAGTAAACCACTCTATGAGGCCAAATGGAGTCAATTTTTCCAACTACCAGTGCATCTAAATTTCCCAGCTGGTTGTTCCTCCCTCCTGGTGGTGGCTCTCGACTGTCTCTTAGCAGGATCCATTTGTGTTGGCTTAACCCCTCCAGCTGTATACTTGTTGTCTTGCCCCACTCCTTCAGACTGCTCCCGCTCTCCCTTCGCTCTCTCCTCCTCTCTGCAGAGCTCATTTACTTCCTTTGTTAACAGCCTCTCTATCTGTCTCACACACTCTCTCTCTCATGTTGTTCTCAGGTCATCAGAAATACTGTTCTTATATATCCAGTCAGCATCGCTTTTTTTTCCCCTCAGAGTTAAGTTACCATCAAAAAAACTCTTAATTTGTCACTTTATATTTCTGGGTGCTTCCACATTGCCCATTTTTTGATCACTAATATCAATATCGGCAGTAGCTTAAAGGTACCCTGTGAAGTTTTGACCTCTTGCAGCGCTATGATGCAGTGTTGCTATGGAGGATGCCTGTTTTTTTTCATCTTTTATATAAGGATGCACACATGTGTACACTAGAGTGCAACAACCTGACCCAAGCCCAGCATATTATGTGTTAATGATGTTCTGGTCGGGGTTGGGGTCGGGTTTGGCCTCCTTGACATGGTGCTTCAAGTTTTTTTTTTTTTTTTTAATATAGCTTAAAAATAAATAAAATTGATGGGCCTACTCTACTGTCTGTATTGGGCTAGTTTTGTTCAGTGTTGTGGATGTAGCCATAATGGGTTGTTAGCTTAAAAAAACAAGGCACCATTAACAGTGATCAAAAAGCAAAGTTGCAGAGATTGGAGACAAAGAGTGAACGGAAATTGTGTTTTTAAGAAAGGGAAACTCAGCAGAGTGATGATGATGATGAGTATGATGAGTATTGATGACAGTATTTCTTTGAGAAATTATGATGTGTTTACAAGATGAGCAGAAATTGTAACACCACTCAATGTTTTTTTCCCCAACGTTTATTTGTGAGATTTGTTTTGGACAGCGCTGTATAAAGAAGCTCAGCCAATATTCTAATAGATACATTTTCAGATAACACATGGGACTCAAATTGATACTTTATCTATAATTTGGTCCAGGATGGTAATTATAATTGAAGTGTAATGTATGATGCAATCTTTGAGGACATATTTATTGTATAATTAACATTGTACTCTCTACAGGAAGCGGTGAAATGGTGCTGATTCAAATGAAACACAGTGATCATCTTGCACACAAGGAGGCATGAGTATTTATGATAGCAATTATTGTTTTTATTATTCTTGTTTTTAATGGACAGTTCAAAGTCCCAGTCCCCATGCTGTTTTAGAAGCTTTTCTACCCACCAACAAACAGCGTTTTGGAGAGTTTTCACATGACATTGGCCTAATGACTAAATGGCTTTCATATTCACATACCAGTTAAACCTTAGTCTTCCTTCACAGGGGTTGGTATTTTAGTTTACAGTTCAGTTTTGATGAAACAAGAGGTTTAAAGACGAAAAAGCCGAGATGTTATTTTTTTCTTCCATGGTTTTTATTCTCTGCAGTGGAGCCAGAATTGAAGATCATTTGGGCAAGGCTGGAGGAAGTTATTGCTTTTTTACTTACTTCAGTGCTTTGGTGGCATGTAGGGAGGGCAAAGGAGCTTTTAGACAGACAGCCCACCCATGTCAGGACGGAGAAGCCACTCAGATGGCTGTCTTAGGCTAAAACACTAACACTAACATAATATGAGATAAGATATTTGTTGACGATGCTCAATATCTATAGAGCGCTTACTTTGATCTCTAATGAGGACCACATAATGAGAATACGCTAAGTATAATAGTAAGGATGTCTACTCAGGGACGAGGTTTGGGGAATGGATGGGTCCCAAATCACAAGACTTCTACTTAAAGGGTAACTAGCTTATTTTTTCAACCTGGACCCTATTTTCCTATGGTTTTTGTCTAAGTGACTGATGGGAACAGCAATCTTTGACATTAGCTCGGTATTAACCGAGATCGCTGCAGTCGGCAGTAGGGAAAAAAAGCCACAATAGGAGTTGATAGGGCAATTGTCCAGCTTGTATTTACTTTCCTTACAGTGCTTGTTGTGCCACTGACAGGCTTGTATTCATATTCTAGAGCTCTTAGTGCTTATTTTCACCCAAACTACAAACCTTACGGTGACCTGTCACGGTTTAACAGAATTAAATAGAACGTATAATATATTTCGTAAAATATCATACAAATTGTGCATGAGAACCTCAATTTCAATCTCGGTGTTCAACGACTTTGAGACTTTAGTTGGTTCTCTCATTTATGTGCCACTGGTAATACCCAATGAGAAGAGACGTGTTGGGGTAACTTGTGGTAATAAAAAAAGTCAGAGCACACAACAGGGTCTTCATAGCACCCCGGTTACATTTTTATTTTGTAGGGGCTGAACGTGGCCCTGGCCCTGGTGATGACAATACGTTGGCGTCATGGGCTCCAGGTGAGCAACGCTAATTTAATAATTGGCTGTATGTGTGTGGGGGGGTTAACGCCAGCCTCCAAGTCTATGGTTTAAAAGGCTGGCTTCTCCAAGTTTCTGTTGGCTCTACTCTGTAAACGTCCAGCCAGACTGCCAGAAGGAAAGTCACTGTTCTCTAATAAATGATATAACAGCCTTAGTTTAGTGGGGGTTGGTAGCATTTCTGTTTACCCTGTCCTGTCTTTTGTTTTCTCTTGTTTTGAGTGGGCATAGGTTGCGGACCTTTTGATTATTGTTTTGCTGTTGGCCCACCCTAAAGTTATTTTTCTTTAAGATAATCCTTTAAAATGGCTGTACATCTTTTGTTGCTGTGGTTTTTGGAAGCTGGGAGAAGGGGAGTCTCGTTTAACATGTGCCAGGGTTTCCCTAGGCCAGGTTATTAATATTTTATTTTTTCGGGAATATTTTAAATATGCAACCTGCACATGAAAAGCATAAATATTACCACTCTCCTGCACATGATTGTAGATTCCTCTTTAATTTAGTTGTCAGGCTATTAAAAACAATGACAACAATGTTCTGCACTTAATGAGGTATCCAACTGCACCCTGAGTGTCCATTAAGACAATATAAAACCTCAGGAGTCTACTCCAAATGGAGAGATATCCGGGATAAGAGCTGAGAGAGCTCAAAACATACAAATAGAGACCATTTGAATGCATAAAACAGCCATAGGATTTGTTCAAACTGTAAGTAAAATCCATGAGGCATAAAGGCTTAAAGACAGTCCTACAAAACAATAACTGGAGACAATTGTATCAAACCATTACAGCGCCCATATTATGCTCATTTTCAGGTTCATAATAGTATTTTGAGGTTGTACCGGAATAGGTTTCCATGGTTATATTTTTGAAAAAGACCATATTTTTGTTGTACAGCACAATGCTGTAGATGTTGTTGCTGCAGTTTTCCCCCTGTGTATTTAGGTCTCTGTTTTAGCTACAGAGTGAGACATCTCACTTCTTTACTATCTTTGGGGTGGCAGTAGCTCAGTCCATAGGGAGTTGGGTTAGGAACCGGAGGGTCACTGGTTCAAGTCCCCGTATGGACCCAAAAAGTTGGAAGCGTGGATTGGTGGCTGGAGAGATGCCAGTTCACCTCCTGGGCACTGCCTGGTGCCCTTGAGCAAGGCACCGTACCCCCCCGACCGCTCAGGGCGCTGGTTCAGCTGGCAGCCCACTCACTCTGACATCTCTCCATTTATAGTGCATGTATAGGTCCTGAGCGTATGTGTATTTCAGGCCTGTGTGTGAGTACTAACAAAAAGTGTGTACACAGAGTCTAGTGCAGTAATTTCCCCATTGGGGACTAATAAACAAAATATCTTATCTTATATCTTTGTATGGAGTCACACATGGTCAGTAAATAGGTAAGATCCCATCAGCTAGATAGCTCTTTCTCCATCTTTGGTCATTACAAGGCAGGATTAGCTGGGAGCCTTTTTCTAGATGAGGGCCACTTGTGGAATACTTGCAGAACAGGGACAGGAAATAGTTGTCTTGTAGATTATGGTGAACTAGTGTGCTTTGTAGCATTGTTTTGCCATTGAGAATGAGCTAGCATGCTAGCACTAGCATGTTCTATGGTTAGCCACCTCGTCTCGGCTAGTGACTTAAAAAGCTGTGGAGAAGGAGGACGACATTCAGAAACCGTATCCCACTCAAAACAGCATGGATCGTTGTATGCTTGTGGAAGCACCAGAGACACAAAATACAAAGCCAACTTTTCCAAAAACCTTGGAGTGAGATTTGGGGGGGCCAACCCATATTTTGCCACGTACAACGCAATTTCTTTGGCTATTTCAGCATCATTATACTTCAGGGTTTTAATTGGGATTTGTTATATGTGGGGGGTGGGGTCTCTCCCTAGGGGGGTCTGGGGGTATGCCCCCCCAGGAAAAAAACTGAAAAATAAACCATTAAATGGCACTTTCTGGAGCGTTTTGTGCAAAAAAATGGAGAAATCAAGTCTTGCATGATATGTTCAAAACTGTAGGGTTAAGAGCCTTTGTGTTGTTGTAGTATCAACAGGTATTAAGGCATTTAGCATTTACATTATTAACTTCTTATGATATAAGAACTGACCATGACCACTGACAATGTACCACACATAATGAACCACATGAAGAGACAGTAGCATATGTCAGCAACAGCTGAGAAGATTTGGGTCTGTGGGGAACAGGTCCAGGACCCAAAGTTAAATTAATGTTGAGGGGTCAACTAAGACCACTGAAATTCTAAAGAATGAGAACCACTGTTTTGCATAAATTCTAATCCCTTAACCTTTGTGCCAAGGCTCAGTAATGTTTGGCCCTCATCCTCTGTGCCCCACTTACTGTATTTACTTTTTGGGGAAAATAGAGACTATTTGTTCATTTTATAAAACATTAAATGAATTATTTACAGTTACATTTAGAGATGCACCGAGGTTAGAGAAGCACAATAGTGGCCCAACGTTGCAGTATCGTATATATAGTATAGTATATATAGGCCTAGTATAGCTCAGATGTGTTTCATCAGATTTCTGCTCATGTTTACAACTTTATGCACATTCAAAATATAACTCCTCCCACTTCTGTTGTCCGAGATTTGAAGAGTTGTAATATAGTCTGCTGTGCATGTCAATGCACCGCTGCTATGGTGGATCACATTCAGACCGTCTGACAGACACAGAGACCCATTTGGGTCTCTGGTCTCTGACAAAGTTTAGAGGAGGCCTTACGCTGCTCATTATCAGAGGACTACACGGATGCAACGCGTCACTGACCACAGCAGAGCAGGTCCACCAGCCGCGCTGCTCACCTCTAGTGTTACAGAGCGAGTGGACACAAAGCGACAGACGGGTTTGTGATACTCAGAGCTCATACCTGAAGCCGGGGAAATGCACCTGGGATGGCTCGTGAAAATTTTTTTCTCAGTTTGCGACAATTCGGAACTTCCACAGACAGGGAGCGCTCTTGAACCCCCTCACAGTCTGAAAGAACAACTAGTTGATCACGAGTGGCTCAATAGGTAGATCTACAGATAAACTCATCTTTCAGAAATTTGACCGACCGGTTGACACTTCCGCGTGAGAAATCGGGGGTGTGGCTTGTGAGCGTGTGAAACCAGTCAAATGCGTGTGTCTCACGGCCAATGCGTAAGAGTTGGCAGCCCTGAAAATAACACTTTTCAAACATGGGTACTTTAAAGAACAATGTAAAACCATGGGACAGCTTTGACTTCTCTCTTTTGATCTGAAAAACATCCAAAGTAGGATCATAACTTCATTATTAAATGGGAGTAAGTGGGCAAGTGTCACCCTTTCTGATAGCATTGCACCTACTCAATGTGCACAGATTCGTGCCTGATCATGCGCCTGGCTGTTTCTACCAGTTCTTCTCGCATTTCACAAAGAGATCCTTCTTTTCTCCACACATCTCTCTCTCTCTCTCTCTCTCTCTCTCACTCTCTCTCTCTCTCTCTCTCTCTCTCTCTCTCTCTCTCTCTCTCTCTCTCTCTCTCTCTCTCTCTCTCTCTCTCTCTTTCTCTCTCTCTGTTTGTGTGTGTGTGTCCTTCTCTCCATCCGTCCGTCTGTCCCCGTGTGCCTTATCCCGCATTTTGCTGAGAAGTCAAGACCATAAATCTGGGTGTTTTATTTTGAAATTGGTTTATTTTGTGAAGTATCCAGCTCCACAGTGGCCTTCCTGTATGTGATTACCTGCCTGGTTTGACACATTTGCTCGCAGAAGAAATAGAGGAGGAGGTGCCAAAACTCTCACTTCAACGTGCAGTGTGTTTCTGGCCTGATCCATCTTGTTCCTGTCAGCTGTGACTCAAAGTTTGGAGTATGAAGACATTTGGATTGATGAATGGCCTTCATCTGCCGTCAGTAAGTGGTATTACACGGGGTAATGGTGAAAGGGCTGTTTAATGCCAGAGGCCTGTGTGATGATACCATCAGAGGTGACCGCTCATCCTGCCTGAAGGGAGAGGCGTGTGAAGTGTTCTGGCAAGAACAACTACCTTGTCAAAAACACCATTCGCTGTCGCTCTCTGTACAGACACGAGATTAAGGTTAAGCTGTGCCAAAAACCACTGTCAAAACAGGATCAGTGTGTGTGCGTGCTGCTATATGACAGGGTTATTTCTCTACAGACAGCTCTGGGCAGTTGTGAGACCTATTCCTCCCTGAAGCCATATTGTGGAAATCAATTCACCTTTTGCCTCATGAACACATACATTGACACTTACACATTCTCACACAAACACACAGATCCTTTGCGCACACACAAAAAGACGAAAACCCTTATATCTGGTGCGTCGGCGGAGGCACTTTCATGAGAAGTTGGAGTGACAGCAATTGCACTCAGATAAAAATGGATTTGGCCCTGGCTGTTGGCTCAGTAATACATTCTGATGCCGCAGCACAGAAAGATTTATCAGGAGTCAAATCAGACGCCTCACTTTCACACCCAAACACATATCAGATACAGGAAGGCAGCAAACGGAACTCATGCATAGAATAACATCATGCCCACAGCTCCATTCGTCATTATACTCTCTTTTGGTTTGAGGATATTAGGAAATAAAGGTGAGTTGTTAGGAAATGAAGGTGAGTTGTTCTTGTCTAGTTAAGTGGATAATGTTCTGTGGCATCCTTGCCGGGGTTTAAATTCAAATCAAGCCTCTTCTTGTCTGCTTGACCACTCTTTGAGATTTTTGGATTGAGGTACTTCATTTGAAGCTCTCTGATTTAATTTGAAAATCACTGAGATACAGTATGATAAACAAACACATCCAACATAGTTTGATGAGCCAGACATCAGTTGCACATTAAATGTTGACATTCCACTCCATTTTCCCATTACTGATCCTGACTGGATCGCTGGCTCCAAATACTATATATGTATGGCAAGATTATGTTGAGCGGTCATGATAACCTTGGTAACCAGACAAATCTGCCAGCTCATGGTTTATTTGCCCTGGCAGAGGCATCTGGCCCCCCTCCCCTGGGGTTCCAGACAAATTTGCATTGGCAATTTGGTCTCACTATGTCAGGGTAAAGATAACTAACATTTCTTTCTTTTCCTTTTTTTTTTTCAAATTATTTTTGGGCCATTTTAGGCCATTATTTTTATAGGACAGCTGAAGACATGAACTTGGAGAGAGAGGGAGGAATGACAAGCAGCAAAGGGTCGCTGGTTGGTGTGTAACCCACGGCTGTGGTGTTGAGGAGTAAATCTCTGTATATATGGGTGCGCTCTCTACCAGGTGAGCTACCAAGGCGCCCGACAACAAAAAAATTTAAGAGATTCACTCTTGTTACTTTTTAGGGCTCTGTTGCATTTTGATCTGCCTTTACTTGCCCTCTTCAGAGGACTCAAATAAATACAGTTACTGCATATATACATACTGTATATATAGACTAATCACACTCACATTTTCAAGGCATTCAAACTGTTTCCCATTCGAAAAGCCTAGTGATGAAGTCAAAAATAAAGATAATTCGTCATCCATGCTACTAAGGATAAGTCTTCCTCTTCTGTTTAGATGTAGGGATCATATGGCTGACCAAATGTAACCTAATAGGATGGAATTCTGATTGCATTCCATAGATTCCATTTATTGCTTTTGTGTGGAAAAGGCTGACAACTCAAATAACTATAACAAAACAATCAAATTGTCACTAGAGCATGTGCCATACTTACCTACAAAATGCAGGAATCTGAGTTTTAGCCATTGGAACTACAACGAACACAGGGTAACACAAATGTGAACGCCGAGCAAAAGGTGCGGAGAAAGGTAGCCCATGTTAACCTCCAAACTGTGTCAACAGACTGCAAAACTGCTAGAACTCTGACGGACACAATACACCTAATGTCAGTGGAAGTGTGTTCTCAGACTTTATCCCTGTAAGTCCCAGTTTAATGTTTACACCTTCAGGGTGAGGATGAGTGTTTCGCCAAATGAAAACACTTTGGCTGTCTTCACTACCTCAAGGGGCTTGTTCTGGGAATGCTTGAAACTGGAGGCTGGAGAAGGGACTGGGAAAAGAAAAATGCTTGGATAACACACAAAACCTGTGCTGGAAGAAGTATTCAGATCCTTTGATTAAGTAAAAGTACTAAAACAAGCACTGCAAAAATACTCTGTTACAAGTAAAAGTCCTGTATTAAAAATGTTACTTAAGTTAAGGTATATAAATATCATCTGGAAAATGTATGAAAAGTACTCAATGCAGAAAAAAAATAGACTGTTAAAAGCATAAAAACGGTCTAAAGTTTAAAAAAAAAGTCAAAAAGAATATTATGAGCATAAAAAAATATCAAACGGGGGTGGAAATCTTGTTTTCTGTTTAATCGACTTGTAGGCTGTTATGTTGTTGAGTAGAATTCATATACAACATTAAACATTTATAAACTACATGTGTTTAGTTTGCAAAAATTATAATTTGTAAAGTAACTAGTAATTAAAGATGTCAGATTAATGTAGTGGAGTAAAACGTTGAATATTCCTCTCTGAAATGTAATGGAGTAGAAGTAGAAAGTGACATGAAAAGAAAAGACTCAAGTAAGTACAAGTACCTCAAATTTGTTTTTAAGTATAGTACTTCAAAAATTGACTTAGTGACATTCCACCATTGCAGAAGACCACAACAGTACCAGGTTATACACGGTAACTGGCTGTGGATAGGGGCCTAGCAGCAGGCCAGTCCATCACTTTACACTCCTCCTACACCGCTACCCGGACTTACTAACGATCTGTCTCAAGTGAACGTGGCAGTTTGCCAAGTCGGGCCTCATTATCACCCAGAGGTCTCCTCTTTGAGTGGCCTATAGTGATTGCAGAGTCTAAAGTGAAGACTGGAGTTGAGTTGGCTGGGGATCAGGTCTCATGATCGTCAGGATATACAGCTGATGGTCTGTTATCTGAACAGTGTGTCTGGCATCCATTTTATGCTCCAGCGGAACCATTGTTGGACAGTGGTTCAGACAGCGCTTTGCTGTGAAACACTTACAACTTTGATCCTTAATTGACACAGAATCCTTTACAGCAGGCTACAGAAGAGAACACATCTAAAAAGAATGAGATGGGGTGGGTGTTTTGCAGGGTTTGTGATTCAGGCTCAGCAGATACATTTGGGGAGAGTCTTTTGGCTCTATACTGATGTGGCAATAACACAAAGGTGGATAAACCATGACGTCCGTATGAGTTAAACAATACCTTGTGTGATCAACAGCCAAGGTATTGGCTAATTATGACTAATTATTAAAATGAATCAAGGTTTGAAGTCTGCAAATGTGTTTGTTTATATGTTTAAAGAGTATTGTACACCTCTATACACCACACACTAAATTAAGGTTAATTACAAGAAGGGATGCCTGAAAAGAAAGCATAGAATGACGCTTTGAGAATACACCTTAAAATGCCTAGATGGTGTGGTGGACTGTTCTTACATAGAGCTTTTCTAGTCTGAACAAGTACTCCAAGCGCTTTTCCATTGTACAGGAACCTTTCACCATTCACACACTGTGGCCGAGGCTGCCGTACAAGGTGCCACCTGCTCATTTGGTAAAAACTCACACATATTTACCCACCGAAGGCGCAGCATCGGGGGCAACTCAGGGTTCAGTGTCTTCTCCAAGGACACTTCCACATGGGACTGCAGGGCAAGGGATCAAACTTCCAACCATCCAATTGGCAGGGAACCGCTCTACCACTGAGCCATATTTTGAACAAGGTCCTGCTTAACATGCTAACTACTTGTGTGGGTCTATCTTGTTGTAAGGGTCCTGTATCGAAGCTAGTTAACATGTTTTTTCCTGAGCTTATCGTATAACCACATGTACTTCAATGTACTTCACAACACTTTTCTCTCTTTGTATTTTTGCTTTTCATAGACAATATCTCTTTCTCTGGACACACATTATAAATACGTTTGAGATTTTTATCCAAATGTAGGAGATGCATTGCTGTTCCATGAAAGTGTCCCTTTTCAGATACATCAATCAAACTCTGGACTAAAAATGTGTTAGGCTTTAGCTATAGGCTGAATCACATTATAAATTTCTGATAAACTGGTGTAATGAAAAAATGGGGTCAGAGAGAAAGCGAGTTGGTAAAGTAAAGGAAATAACAAATGTTACCTGAGCTGATGGTAAGGGGTGTATTTTTGGACATGAAAGATCGTTGGAGTTAGGGGCCGTGAAGGAAAGAGTGGGAGAGAAGAGGAGAAGAGGTAAACCAAGGAGTCCAGATCTCATGCCAAGCCTAATTACCTTTACCTCTGAGAGTATGGCAGGGAGAAACCCTTCCCTCCACAATGACTGGATGGAGGGAAAATGACTCTCTGGAGAAGAATGACAGAACAAAACCCCAATCTGTCAAAACGGTACCTGTGTGTGTTCCCACGTATGCCTCAGTGTGTGTGTTTGCCTTTGTTCCACAGCGCAGATAGAAGTGTATGCATGCACGCCCACAAAAACACACATTCAAGCACACACACACACACATACACTAGTGATTGTCAGGTTTATGGGGGTACCGCATTGCATCTGACTGACTGACTGACCATAAGTTATACTATTTGTCACAGTCATTTAAAATCTTCAGTCATGAGAAATGTACGAATCAGATCCAAATTTCCAACTATTGACCTGTTTTTCTTGACTACAGACCTCTGAATCATTGCAAACCTCTCAGCTCAGCAATTCAAATAGACAGCTCTTTACCCTAGTGGGAGAAACAGTCAAACAATCTCAATTTTGCTTTTGAAATTAAAAGAGTAATTATTTGAGATTTTGCTACATAACCACTTAAACATAGTAGTACTTTCAATAACCTAAATCTTACCAAAGAGTTGCCACTACATTAAAAAGCTCATACATAAACGTTTTCAGCTTTCATATAGTATCATATTAGATGGAACAATGGCATTATGCCAAAAGAGACTCCAGATCAGAAATGCTGCATTGTTTAGTCCTTTCCCCTATCTCCACAACCTCTCCCACTCTTTTTTCTTCCTCCCCCTTCTCCTGTTTTGTACCCGTTGGCCCTCTTCTTCCACTGTTTCTCCACTTCATTACTTCTCCTTATCTATCACAATGTACCATGCTTATATCGGCTGTAACCTTCCCGTCTTCCGTCCTTTAGTGCCTCATCCTTCCGTCCTTCCTTCTCTCCCTCTTTCTGTCCATCTTTTCCTCGTATGTTCCCTTCCGCTGTTAAAGTCTATGTTGTTATGAAAACCCACAGAAGATAGACAGGCTTCAAAATAAAGCATACTATCTCTCCCCTCCCATTGTTCTTTTCTTTATTCTACTTTTCTACGAGTATGTGCTTGAGGTCGTTCCTTTTCATGTCTCCTTCCTCTGTCAAGTCCAGTCAACTTTTAGTTATGCAGCCCAAGGAAAGGGGGCAAAGAAAGAGGCTTCACTCTGTTCCTATTTCAATAGGTCTACTACAGAATGAAGGGTGTTGTTAGTAGACTGAATTAGTTTATTGAGGTGGTTCCAGACTGTGTCCAGAAGCTGTTTCAGAGTAGACAGAGCAAATATGAACTGAGAGGAATGGGCATCTTCATAAAGATAAAGATTAGAACAAATGTAAAACAAAGATGTATATCAGCAAAACCAGTAAAAATGTTGCATCTTTTAGATGAGGAAGTGAAAATGTGTTACATGCTACAAAGAAGAAGAAATAAATACTAAGAAGTACGATGCTAAACAAATATAAAAGTGTGGCATGAATGGCAATGTGTACATGAATGGGAATGTATTTTACTTAGCTTATTTTTTTTTATTTATATCTTCTACACATAATATGTGTGTTATTATGTATATAAAATACAGAAGTTAATAATAATATATTTAATAAGTGATAATATCCTGAGGGATCTAAGAACAATATAAGAAAAGAAAAAGAATGTAAAAAAGGGTAGTATAATAATAAAATGCTTCAACCTATACCTTTTCAAGTAACATTGATTATAAACTATTTAAAATGACCCTGTATGAACTAAGGTGACACTTCCCCCCTTTTTACCTTCAATTGTGTGACAGCGCATGCTAAGCAGCAGTCATTTGAGTATGCTGCACAGCAAGTCAGGGTCTGAACAAAAGCACCTGCCAAAAGGGAATGGTTTTCGTGTCAAGTACTGTACAATGAAGAGAGGCCAGAGGCTATGTTTTAAGTAATGCAATCTGCATCGAGCTGAGTAGTACCTGGAGCTCCACAGGGTCAAACGTAATCACAGAATGATTTTGGCTTCTGTGTAGATCTAATATTACCATCTGCTAGTCAAATAAATAGGCCCGGTTGCTCAAGTGCTTCCACCGAAGTACAAAATATGTACAGTGCTATTGCTCTGTACTGCAGAACATTATGACAGAGAGCAGACATTCACAACCCCCAGTGTTTACATTAAGTGTATGCATTTGTGCCTTTAGTTCCTTGAGGTGGTGGCTGTTCATGACTGAGGTAAGTAATAGTACCATGAATTTGCTAAACTTCACCTGGTATATCTGAAGTGCTGCGCTAGCATTATGCTGTTGGCAGTAATAGAATCGGTAAACAAATTGTTTGATGCATGCACTGACTGAGTCACTGCACTCAGAAAATCACTGAGCTATGGTACTTCCTGGGTATAGATCCTGCATGAAACACCTTCCCCAAGCTGCTTGATGTTCAGATCATTTTTACTGTGGAGCCTGGTGTATGAGATCAAACTAGACTTCCCTTATGCAGGCTGTGGGGCTCTGCAGCAATTTACATAACAATCATTCCTCCCTGGGACCAGGCTGAGGAAAGCTAATTCACATCAGGGAAACAAAGGTGGTGCAGATGAATCTTCAGGGTCTTTACGCAAAGCCACTGAGGAGAATTGTTACCTATTTTGACAAGTTGCCAAAATAATTGTAAGTAAATGGAAAGCTAAACTTTCTTGGCTTTTGATAGGTCAGAGATGCACGATTATTCTTTGATTCTGCAAATGTAAATTCATTTGCTTGATTTTAATTTGATGAAACTTCTTAAAATGCCTGAAGTTACACAAGCACAAATTTGGGCTATGCAGGAGAGCAAGTTACATCCATTGCCTTTCACACTGCACTGCCATCGGTATTTAGAGTAAGCACAAGGCTGTGTAGAAGATGTTCTGACACAGGGTCGTCAAGGGTCCATCTCATTACTAAAGACCAATTTTGGGTCTGAATTAAATCAAGTTAATTGGGTTGCATCAACGCTAACACCAGACAATGATGTATAGAATAAAGGGTTATTCTGACAAAAACATTTTACGTACAATGCCAGAATTTGTCTTGCATGGATATGGTATGGCTTCACATTGATGTATCATCACAGCCTCCATCCTATCAAACTTTGTCATCACATCATCAAGGGTACTATGACTTTACATTGATATAATTGAAATAAATATGGGGGGGGCTTTTTTTCAGACTTATTACTTCTGGAACACCTAGAGTCCTACTATACCTACTATTGTTATTATTGCTACAAGCGCTGTTGTAAGCAGTACACTTTATTTTCCTTCACTGATGCAGTATGCTGATATCAGAACAGCAACAGTGCTGCTGTATTTCATTCTAAGATTAAAAAGTGTCCTTGATAATGTTAGTGGGAGCGGAAGGTTGGTGTATGTAAAGCACTTTAAGTCCATCTTAATCTCACTCTAACAGCTACAGGAGCTCATCTCCAGACAGATGCTCAATCCAAATGGAATCCTCCTTCACTGCTATCTGATGGCTATAGGACCATAAAACACAGCCCTGCCACGCAGGTAGGAGTAAACACACACAAGTATGTACAATCAAATGAACATGAGCATGCACACAGAGGATTCACAGGAGAGTTTTAGTCATGATGGATTTGGTCAGAGGTGTCAGACTGGGGGAGGAGGGGACTGAGTACCCAGGGCCCTCATATGAGGAGGGCCCAAAAAGATGCTAGAATAAATAGGGGCCAATAGAGAATGCCTTTCTACAGGGCCCAGAATGTTGTGCTTTGCCCTGGATTTGGTTGTCATGTTATTATGTTGCTTCCATTCCCTTTTCTTTTCCTTTCCTTCGCTTTCATGTCATCTCACTTCCCCTCTATTTCCTAACCTCTCATCTTCCTTCAGGACAACACACACACGCACACATACACACACATTCACACACATACATACAAAAGCATGCTTTACTTTATGGTCATACTGTGCCGACTGTACCCATCTCGCTTTCATTCTGACAAATGTATGATATATTTCTGGGATCGAGAATGTGCACATGCAGTATGTGTTTCTGAGTGGATGTGCACTCAGAAACACAGTTTCAGTGTGCGCCCTTTTATAATATATGCATGACTATGCAAGTATGTATTGTACGTGTGCACAGAGGGGTATTGGAATGGTTGTGTAGGTATGTGTGTCTAAGTGCTTGTGTCCAAAGAGATGAGGTTGGCCCTCCTATCTGAAGGTTCCTGCTGGAAGGCAATAAAAGCTGTCGCAGTGACGAGCCCACAGCAATGAGATTTCCAGGATAGTTGTAAATGTTCAATCACTTTTCCTCTTTTCTCTCTGCTTCTATCTGCCTATGGCCAAATGAGTGTAGAAAGGGCAGAGAGGCACAGGGAGAACAGGGACAGGCAAGAGTGAGAGAGGCGGAAGCAAAAGAAATCAACTGAATTAATCGAATGGGTAGAAAGAGAAGCAGTGATGAATGTAGAGAGACGAAGGAGGGAGAATAAGGAGTTGTATGGGGAATCTGTGATGGAGAGAAATGATTGCACACATCGCAAGGACGTCTTGGTGTTTCACAACACTCCTAACCCTTAGTGGCTGGCCCTGAGCTGGGAACAGATAGTGGGGACCAAAATGTGTGTTTGTGTATGTGTGTGTGTGTGATACCATAATTTGTATGCTCTTTTGACAAGAGGGGCAACAGCAATTTCACCATTAATATTACTGTTGTTACAACTAATTCTACCAGTACTACTACTGCTGCTAATACTATCAGGACAAAAGTTCCTGACAAATACTCTGCCTGCTTTACTCTGACTACTTCAACAACTTCTGTATTTCTCCAAGGGTAGTGATGGAGTTTTACTCACATTTGGTGTTTGTCCAAACACCCTCATATAGGGTGAAATGTATGGAGCCCTCCTGGGGTCAGCTAAGAAAAAAACTAAATTGTGCGCACAGAATATAAATCTGTTCCCTTGGTTTAATAAATTAGATTCATAAGCCATGCTCTTGGTTTCATAAACGTGAGGAAAGTTAAAAAGATATTCACAGATTCAAACTTCTGGGATCAATTACTCCATAGCAAAATTATATTAAACTCACATCACAAGTGACTTTGATCTTTCATAACGTAGTAAGGTTAACAATGAGCTAGAAACTAATTTTCATCAAAACGAGCAGTCCTCCAACCTGGAGAAAGAAGAGTGGTCTCTAGTAGCAGTAGAACTAGTGCTTAGGGACCGTCTATAAACTACAACACAGACAGCAGCGAACAACTCTGCGTCTGTTTGAGGTTAGTTGTAAATTTTTTCAGATTACTCTCTATTCCGCCTAGAAATTTGGGCAATTTTGTGTGTAAGTGGCTTTGAAACATAATCTTTATCTGACACTGCCTGTAGTACTAATCCCACATTTCCCATTAACACTTATGTTGTGATGTGTCGTGTAACCGTCGGCTACCAGTCTAGCATATAGTATTAACTAAATCAAGTAGTATTAAGTAGTAAGTTATTTGTAGAAATTAGTAAAAATTTGGCTAGTGGAAAATCTGAATGGCTGGTGAATTTAAAAATGTGCTAGCCATGTTGGCTGGTGATTAAACAAGTTAATTTAAAAGCCTGGACACAACAATGACACCACATCCTCTTTGTCAGACTATCCAGCTGTGTACGTGCAGTGTCTTGCCTGGATGAAGGCAAAACAGCTGAGGATTGAGCTATCTGTCTGTTTGCAAGACAGAGACCGCCTCCCCCTGCATCATTTCTTGTAAGCGGCGGACTCAATCACAATAAAAGCCTGCTGCACTGGCACTACGCACTCACAGCGCCAGCTCTGGGGAGATCCATGTGATGGGGAGGATGAGGGGGAGAGGAAGAGCAAAAGAAGGAGAAGGCTGGCTCTGGGCTTCTCTTCATCCCTTCTTACCTCTTCTGGCTCTCTCTCTCTCAGGATAATGAATCAGGCATACAGAGTGGGGTTTCTCAGTGAGTGGCCAATGCATAAATAACGCCTGCAGAATAGAGGCCCTATTATAGTGTTACTGCATGAATCCATGTTTGTCTCGCTCGCAAACACCCACACACACGGACACACACACACCTCTAGCAGATAATAGATGGTGTGGTACCATAACAAGGTCTGCACAGTCATAAAAAGCTTTCAGACAAATGGCAATCTGTCCTTTATCATAAATTAGGTGACACGAACAGGGAGAGAGATCTGTGTGTGTGTGTGTTTTTTTTGTGTGTGTGTGACAAAAAGAGAGAAATCTAAAGCATACAGAATAAG
Organism: Etheostoma cragini; assembly: GCF_013103735.1. Taxonomy (NCBI): domain Eukaryota; kingdom Metazoa; phylum Chordata; class Actinopteri; order Perciformes; family Percidae; genus Etheostoma; species Etheostoma cragini. The sequence goes on from NC_048415.1 coordinate 28,990,286, forward strand.
AGGGATAAAATGGGACAAGTGGAAATTCTCCACCACTTTGTGGGTTATCAGAACTGATACAGCATTTTTTGATTCAAATCCCAGTGTCAAAATACTAGACCCCGTCCACACATGCAATGCAAACTTGAAAAATTATTTAAAGATTACGCAGCAGAGCAGGGAATGCAAATGTCTGAATCAAGTGTGAGGGTGACTTATGCGCAGACTGCAACAATAATGTCTAATAATCTGTAGAGACCACGACATCCAGGACCGATCGGACAAATTCAAGCAAAAAACTTGTTTTTTTATGACCAATATATGAACAGAATGTAATCTACGTCATGACCTGCCTCCTGCACCTTCTACCCAGATGCCACCCCTCATCTAAATCAAACAGTATATTCAGAAAGCAGGAACGCAGATGACATGGACAATTTCCTGTCGTGTGCTATATGTGTAAAAAAGGAAACTCCGGACAGCATCCGCACCTTATTCATCATGAGTTCATGTGAGAAAATGGCTATAATGTGTATTTACACAGCAGCAAAATCTTACAACATTCCCTATCTCATACCATCCAGCGACATCTTGAAGAGCTATCTTCCCTCATGAAACTTTCATTTGGAGTCTTGATTCTGTTTTTCGTGTCCTTTCATTTTTCTGTTCGTTATCTTCTTTTAAAGCCACCACATTCCCCTCTCAGTCTCTCTTTCTGTGATTGCTCTATACGACGCCTCTCTCCACGTCGCTGTAGGGAATACAACAACATAACAACCTCGCTCTGTCTGTCTTCTCATTTTCATTTATCTTTACCTAATCAGCTCAAAAAGTAAGATCAACGTCTCTACTTTATAGACAGCAGACCAAAAACATAAAACTGACAGAGTAAAATACACAATGCAATTCAGTCAGGCATTCTAGCAAAACAGATTGTAAAGCATAAAAAAATCATGCTTTTATTTTATCCATCTCTTCATGTCTCGCCTTCTATCTCTGCTGCTGTCTCACAGATTCTCCATCTTGAAGCACATAGGGAGAGAAGTGAAATCCCTTCTTTGCTCTTTGTGGGAAACTTAATAATTCAAAAGCGCATACACAAAGCACACACTAGTGTGTCTGTGTGTGTGCGTGTGTGTGTATTTGAGTATTACAGCTTTTTTATTTGTGAATACATAGTCAATTCTAAGTGATTAAATACTGGTAACACTGTATGAGAGGTATCCTGTCACATATTACAAGCAGAAAAGCTCTTATTAAAAACATTCAATTAACAAAGGCTTCCAATTAATCACCTCACATATTAGAAAAATCTATTCACATTATTTCCATTACCCCTCAAGAAGGATTTTGTTGTTTATAAGGGAAATAAATGGTTGACCAAAAATGGGCAACTAGGAGGAAAACTACAAGACTAAAGAAAGTAGTCAAAGTAGGGTTTCACGAAACAACACTAGGTTACTAAGCATGCAGTAACAATAAGACTGGGCATTATTTAGAAGAGAGCCAAAGTAAAGGGAAGCAGGCTATCTGGTACTAATAGTGAACACATCCATGTTAAACACTGCTGTGCCAAGAAACGTTACATTTATCTATTCTGCTCATTAACATAACTGTTTTTTATCTCCAAGTTGAAATGACACTGTTTCCATGAAGCTGTTTTTTAGCTATGACAAAAAGATCTCTCATGTTTTTCCACACTCTCCAGTAAAACTTATTTTCTTTTCCCAGTATGGTATCTTTCCCTGAAGACAGAATTAAGGCTGCTGTTTAACTTCCTACGATCTGTACATCATACAGATCTTACTGAAAAATCATACAGATGTTTGTAAAGACGAACATGCTCTTCCTTGCCGAAAAGTGCGCAGTAGGCGCGGAGTATCACAAATTCAGAGGTGCACAACCACGCGTTGCGACAGCTTGCGGTACCTTCGGGCTCGAAAATATAGCACCTTGTGCCTGGAACAACGTGGAAACTATAAATTAAGCTTAACACTCTTTAAACAGGAGTGTGTCAAAGCATAATCAATTAACAAATTACAAATATCAAACATCAAATAACAACAACAATGACAAATAACACATCAACTCTCCAGGACACGTTGCCTTGTCCTGGAGTGTCAATATGTGTTATTTGTTATTTGAAATTTGTTGTCCAACTTTGGTTTTCCTAACCTTTCATTTCCAAACTGAATGCTGATCATTTCCCAGGCCACTTGTTTTTTCCATTTTAGCTCATTGCAAGAGCACAAGGTGGTAAAAATAGAGAAATATGTGCTCTGAATGCAATGAGGCTCCACTGCAGCTGGTAATATGCTGACAGGGTGGAGTTTCATATCGGAAATGCATCTCTCTCTTTCTGTCTTTGTCTATTTCCCACAGTCTTTTTCTTTTCCTCTGAGGCTTGTGCTGAACAAGCCGCTACGATTGGAGCTATTAGATAAGGAGTGTGTTTGTGTGTGTGTGTGTGTGTGTGCTTGGTCAAAAGCAGTTTGTCAATGCAGGAATCTATGTGGATGCATATGTGTTTTAGTCATGTGTGTGTGTGTGTGTGGTTGTATGTATCGTATGTGTGTGTTTTTGAGACAGAGGGAAGCTAGCTGCTGAAAAAGAACAGCATCCGACTCCAAAATCCAACTCCCATTGGCTCAGTGTGGACCAGAGACAACATGTCAAGCAAGCAGGCCAATGGATCACGTCTGAAACTTGCCCAGCCAAACACACGCTCACACACACGCTCAGATCGAAAACACACATACCCTCTGGGTAATGCAACAACAGCCGTTGCCCTGCAGCATGGGACACTGGTGTGTGGAACTAAACCAGACTGCAACAGAACAGACTATCAGAGCCCAACGGATCAGTGTGCTCCCACACACACACACACACACACACACACACACACACACACACACACACACACACACATTGGGCAGCTCTGACTAATCTATTGTCAACAACACAACGAGCCAGACCCACCGCTACCAATATCATCCAATAGCAGAGGAGCAGAGCCAGCAGCCAGCAGTTACAGAGCTGCAGTTCTGAATGTGACAACATGCACCACCTATAGGCAAGAAATTGAACAGCAGCTGGACTTTTAGCCTTATAAATCGAGACATTCTGACATACACATACATGCTAGAGAAACACTTTTAAGCTGCTTATTAGGTTGTGTAATTTATCACTATTACAAAAATATGCTTAGGGCCGCCTGGTTGGTTAATTGGTAGAGCTGGCGCCCATATATAGAGGTTTACTCCTCAACGCTGCGGGCCCGGGTTTTGACTTCAACCTGTGGCCCTGTGCCGCGTGTCATTTCCCCCCTCTCTCTCCACTTTCATGTCTGCAGCTGTCCTGTGAAATAAAGGCCTAAAAATGCCCACAAAATAAGCTTTAAAAAAAATTATTACATGCTTGATATCTGGCAATATTGTGCCAATGCTAATCCAGTGCAGGAATACAATTCATGGCTTATTAAACAATTTCTAAACATAGGGGACCAGAGGGGTGTTTCAAAGCAATTAAAAGCTAACACGAGCAGACTGGCATGAGAACTGCTTATTCATGACTTTGAAGCATGCACACCTGAAACATCAATTCAAAATGGAGCAAACTGTAGTGTCTGACAGACCTGTAATGTTCACATAAAATAGGTACCTCATGTTCGCTATGCGTGTGATTATGCGTTTTGGTTCGTACAAGTCACAGAACAGCCTTCCTTGTGGAAATACTGTTTAAATTCCTTGATATTGGTGGTCGGGCCTTCAAGTATTTGATCCTGCAAGTGACATTTGCCCTGGAAGTTGGATAAATGGGAGAAGTTTCTCTATGGTAGGATCATTTTATTTTGTTAAAAAAAAAACACAATGTCCTGAAAACAAGCCTGAAGATAAGTACGTTATTGTGGTAATCTTGCAATATCAAACACACTTTTAAGACACCTATTAACAAAGCCTAACTACACAGGACAATCCATATGCTCCTGAATTGGCAATTAGAACTGATAGGAGTTTGTGTAATGAGGCTGGTTTAAGACTTAAACCCTTTGATGATGCTGGCAGCTTAAATCTATAGCTGACACATAATTAGGCTGGTTTATATAAACAGATAAATATCTCCCTTACTGACAAAGGAAAGCACCAGCCAACATAGTAAATGTGTGGGAGGGCTTCTGGAGGCTTGTATGACCAGCTGGCTGTTCTTACACTGACTAATGGACAAGGCATTATAATTGGTCAACTAATGAAGTGTAGAAGTGGTGAAAACATCCTAATGGTATATTTAATGTTAAGAGATCAATGAAACATGAACAAAAAACACTATCTAACACACACATGAAGCAGTAATGTGTGCTGCTACAGAAGCTTGTGTCTCATAGCAATGATAAACGAAAAAGATGTTAGAATGCAATGAAAGTGTTCGTCCAATGTGACAGAAATGAATAATAGCATAGTTTAAGATGTAAATATGTCCTACATGTGGCTGCACTACTGCCGTCTAGCAGTTGAAATGTCCAAACCCAATAAGTGCAACAGTATATTTGTGATAACGCATTTCATGCTTCAGTTTTCACAAAATGTTATGGAACAGCTTTAGCTGAAAACTCTTAAAATAGAATTTGATAAGAGCTCCCACCCACAAACCTACATCATATCATCAATGCAAATGTTGAAATATCAAGAACAAGTGGGTGTCTTATGTCATACATGCCCATATGTTGCTATGGAGCTAAATTACGTGTAAACATTTGAATTTGCCAGTCATTTCCAGTAAGCTTGAAAAAAAGACCTTAATCCGAATGAAACTGAGAAGATTGTTTTTTGCACGATTATGTTGCTATTCAGTGCACAATTTATTAGAAATGTTGTATATAAAAAAAATTATTTTTATTTTGTAGATGTACATGCTAGCATTGGTATTTCTTAACAAAGGATGTGTTTCTGTTTTTAACTGGATCTGCAATCAGATGTGAAATGTTTGACCTGAATAAAAACTAACTATAAAAAAGCCGTTTGCAGTTACTGTTGATTGTGCAATCAGCTGATTGACTTTTAGAAATGTACCCGCATCCGTATATTCCACACATGGTAATGATGTGATTATCAATGTCTAGTGTCTCCCTGTCGTTATTTATCTTTTATTTGCAGTCAAATTGAATTATCCTCTTAAGGCTGCAGATTCAAGCACCTAATACATCTTTATTACACAGGCCTCAGGCGCCTCCTCTACGGCCAGATCAGTGTATTTGTCCAGCCAAGGCCAGCGCTGAATAGGCTGGCAGAGGGTGGAGAGTGTGTGAAGCAGGAAGGTGAAGGTGAGTCAAACTGGCAATAACAGTCTGGAGCCAAGTTGATAATTCTGTTAGTATAGGCTGCTACAGGCAAAGCGACGCATTGCCGGACCGTTCGGCATGCACCCGGCTTTCAGAGCAATCTCCTGAGACACAGGCAGAGAGAGGGGGAGAGATAAAGAGAGGGAGTGAGGGAATGGAAACGTGAGGGAGACGGAATAAAGAGAGAAAGAGATAAAAGGCATTTCTGTATTCACTCGGCTTCCATCCTCTTTCCCCCAGCGGGCCGGGATCGCCTCCACTTATTGAAGAATAAGAGCCATTGGTGGATTGGTTGATAGCTAAGACAATATATGAGAGGGCAAAAGGGAAGGAGGACAAATGAGTGGGTAGAAAAAGAGGGGGAATGTAGATGTTGAGGAGTGAATGGGGAGGAAGTGAGGATGAGCATTCACACCAGTTTTATAAAGCTCTACATATTTTACACACAAACACACATAGGGGCACACACACACACACACACACACACACACACACACACACACACACAGACACACACACACACACACAGACACACACACTATAATAGTCCAAATAGAGTATTAGGCCACTGCAGTGCTGTGAGCTTGCATCACACACCAAGGTCAAACAGCACAGCCAGACAGTGAATGGAATCAGGCAAGAAGAGACAACGGATCTCTACATCTCTATTAAAGCCAGCCACTTTGGTTCCTATTAGCTTTTCCATTTAATGATAACCAACGAGGCTTTGAGGAGGCTATTGGAAGCATTTGTAGCCCAAAAGCTTTCTTTACCCTTGAATACTCAACATACAGAGGACTCATTTTAATGCATGATGTCAAAATGTTAATCACGGATGAAACTGGCAAACATGAGAACAATGTTGATATGAATCTCAGCCCAAATGAATGTATCCCAACTGCACTCAGCTGTTTGTGACAGCTGTTGAATCATAAGACTTGTTTGACACCTGGTATTAAAATGCAGTCTATGTTCTTTTATTTTTTATTTTTACAGAATCTAAACCTGAAAATATGGATAAAAAGAGCAGATCTAGGTAAAGACATGTGACCAGATTTGTTTACCTTCCTACACAGCCAAAATATAAGACAAAACACCAGGGATGAAAATGCATCGACGGATTTTAAGGGCACAGACACATCAAATGGTTTTTTTTTCTCTACATCCATTACACATTCTTTTTTTGTGCAGATTTTGTCTGTGATGTTACATTCTGCAGTCATTACTGCAGAATGTGATGTGATGTAATTTGACTATTTCTTTTCTGTTAATTTTTACTTTAAATCTGGGATATCCAGATTGGTCATTCTCAGAATCCCTACATTGTGAGATACAACAACAAACTTTGAGAGAGCTAGAGCTGAATGTTTTGAAGAAAATTCAGACTGTGCATTAAGACAGGCCTGCTTGTTTCGTCTGGTGAATGGATGTAAAGATTTACAAAGAATGTGTTTATTTTTGTCAGATAATATCTTACTGGGACATTCTGGGACCGATTGGTGGGGATTTACTATGAACAGAACACACGGTGATACACTGGTAAGAGCAAATACATTCAACCATGGATCCACGCGAAATTGTTAACTTCTTTTCATATTTTTTGTGGAGTTTTATTGTTCAGGGTGCGGTTTGATAAACTGACTGGATTCTCTTGTTGCGGCTTGCGTGGAAATAGATCTGACACCTATCTTCAGGGGACCATAGTGTGGAGCTGCTTCACACACGCTTTTGGAACGTGCTGTGGTGCAGTAGGTGGGATATCAAACATTGACTATGTACTATTTACTATGACTATGCTCCATCATTGGCCGTGATTGCTCACGGGGCCAATCGCGCGGAAAATGACGGTAACCTTAATCATAACTATGAATAAATAAGAAACAAAGAAAAAAGGAATTTAAAATACACCTGCAATAAGTAAACTGCATCATTCCTCCACCAAATCCCAATTGTTTGGCAATGATGTCCCTAACTGTGCAACTGCCTGGCACAGATGCTTCGACGGTTTATGCACATGATGAGACCAAATACCAGGAAGGAGTTTCACTTGCATATTCATATGCAAACAGTAATGCAGCAACAAAAACAATGCTAGGAGAGGGAAAATCAAGGAGAAAGCTGCAAGTGTTTTCACCATGATTGATCTTAGTAAGTCTGATGGAAGACAGGAGGTTGGTCAGTGAGTTTTAGGTTTGGTTGGGTTGGGAGAAGAGAGGAAAACAGTAAACTACTAAAAAAGACATTATCAGCAGCCTCCCTGGGGAAGCACACTCATTTGCAGAAAAATGAAGGCCCTTAGTTTAGAGTTAATTCTGATCAACCAGCAATGCCCCTTTGCAGTCACCGGGTCATCTCAGATTATTTATATTCAGGTAATTATATTTGCGTGGATATGTTTTTGTCTGCCTGCCATCTATGGCGTGCACCCAGCACATGTGAGAAGGTTAAATTAGTCTCTATTATCATAACACTCTTATGACACTGCACTGTAATTGGAGGGAAAAAAACACAAGATCTGGTAAAAGAGTTCTGTTCTGCTTGTTCTTCATGAACCATTGAAAACTTGTGAATCTCATTTCGATCACCTAAAATCATGTGTTGTTATTTGCAGAAAAAAAACTATAATACATATACCTATAATAACTATAACATATAAACCTATTAAAAAATGTCTCTTTCTTTTTCCTTCTTTCGCTCTGAAAGTTACATCATCTGCTCACCCACTCACTAATTTCTGTCTCTGCTTCAGTCTGGCTCCCCGTCTTGGTCATACACACACACACACACACACCTCGTCACGGCTCACCTACACACACACACACACACCTTCTTGCCGTGGGAGACTGTGGCTTCTGTGCCGGTGAATAAAAACCCCATTATTCAGCTAATTAATAACTTAATTAAAGCTCTCTGGCACGTCAGCCGTGCTTGATTACATCATCATTAGGAGTAATTGGGGATTTCTTTAATGGCACCTTGAGAGAAGGAGAGAGCGATTGAGAGAGACAGAGTGAAATAGAGACATGGAGAGACATTCTTGCAGCGTAACCTCAAACGATCAAAATTACAATTTTTACAAACATCTATGGAATAAAACTGTAGGATAATTCAATTTCACTCAGTTTGATCCTCAACTATCAGCTAACTGTTCTAAGCATAATTCTGGCATCAATGAGTCATCAATAAATCAGCTGGCAGCTGCTGTTTGGTGGTACGTTGCATATTACATTTTGTTCTTCCAGCTAGAAAATATAAAGCTGCATGCCATGTCCAGAGAACAACAAGCAAACCTCACGTTATTTGAGTTGGAAGTGTTCATATATTGTTCCATGATGGTTACCCAATGGGTAGCCCTGTCACACCCAATGAATGAAAATTAAGCAGAAGTGAGCATGCTTTTAACCCTTGTTTTGTCTTTTTGCCGACCGCAATCTGCTCCCGGGTCCAATTTGGTATTATATTGTGACGGAACAGGTACACAGTAAAATTCACTGGACATTGTACTGTGTATGATTAATTTGACAAATACATGAATGTGTGGTTGCCATCAGATTTAAATTGTCCTTTATCACTTATATTGAAAAAACGGCTTCCTGCACCAACTTGAAATATGTTTTTTTCTTTTTTTAAACATTTCAAAAACATGCAAGTAAATAAGCAATTGATTCTCAGAAAATACTTTATAAAAGATACTGGACAATTCTGCAAAACCGTAGAGTCCATTAATGTTGCTGTTTTCAAAACGGGATGCGACCTTATGCATGGAAGTGACCGTATGGTGATAGTAAGGAAATATTGTGGTTAGCGTTGAAAAGATAAACCGCAGATCTTTAACGTTACAGAAAGTATGTTCTAAACCCTGACCTACTGTCCCAGTTAAAGGAAAAACTACTGATATTTGCCCTTATATTACACAAAACAAATGTGTTTGGGAAACGATAATGGGTTTAAATTGAACACTGAACATATAATAGCCTACATAATACATAATACTAACTTCATTTAAAAATGTACAAGTTACCAATTATTTTCTGATGAAACCAGATTACCAAAAATATGAAACATTTAAAAGGTAATTTTCAGTTAATTTCGTCAATATCATTCAAGAACTGGACCAAAACATTTGACAAAACTGTGTATTAAATATACTTGCCAGTACAGTCTATACATTATGCCATGCAGCCAGTTTGTTGACATTTGTATAGCTGAGTGACATATTGTAGTTGTCAAAATTTCTCGGAATATCCAACTTGGATTTACAACCAGGAGTTGTAAGTCGGCTACACTTGGCTAGGGTATGATATGATGGCAATGAGGCCTAAGGCAGGAAGATGGTGATGGTAATGGTACATCTTTTTTTTTTACAAAACACATATGCAGTCATCACCGGACACACACCCCTTACAACAATCCATAAACAATATGTCATGTTTTCTGAGCATTATGCTGTCCTCTGGATTACTATGCCCCTTCTAAGGATGTCCTTTTTATCTCTGACTACAATTACTGGGGACAGGAGTAAGCTAATGAAATTAGTCCCGACATACCCCTTCCATTCTCTTTGTGCCTCATTAAAGCCTGATGCCCATTCACTATGAAGCATCCAGCAGCACACTGCCCAGCCCCTCAATGGGAACCATTAAAAGCTTGGAAAGTGCACCTCTGTTAGGCTAATCAACTGCTGGATGAAGAAGGTAAATGGAACATAAACAGGTGGAAACAGGGCCGCAGCCCTTTCTATGGTAGGAGTTTATAGCCAATTTAAATTAGACTAATTGTTATTATTTGATAATCCAGACAAAGTGTTTTGCTGCCTACAAATGCTATGTCTGTGAATACATTTGTGAAATGTGAAGTGAGAACACTGTTGCTAAGCGACTGACAAAATTAGCAGAAGTTGCCTTATTCTTGTTTCAATGATATATTCAAAATTATATACACATATATACATATATATATATATATATATACATATATAGGCCGCGGGTTCATCTCCAACCTGCGGCCCTTTTTGCTGCACATCAGTACCCCTCTCTCTCCCCTTTCATATCTTCAGCTGTCATGTGAAAATAAAAGCTTGTAAATGCCAAAAAACAATCTTTAAATCTTTAAAATCCCTCTCTCTGTCTTGGCCGCCCACCAAGAGCCACATTCTGTCAGAGGTTTCTGCCCAAATCTGTTGCACCCAATGCTTGCGGTCTAGACCTCCACAATACATTGTGTGTTTTTTTCTTTACATTTCAACATATAGTGCCACAAGTACTGTTGTAATTGCTATTGCTTTTACACTCCAACTATGAACACATCCTCCACTAGTAAAACCTTATTTTATTGGTTTGTTTCAACCTAGTTCTGTGCCAAATGACAGAGCTGTCAATTCTTGTCAAATCTAGTCTCAATTCTACTGAGACCAAGTCAAGTCTTAAGACATGACAATACCAGTCTTGAGACATGTCTTAAGTCCTTGAAGACAAGTAAGATGAAAGTATTAGCAAGTAAGTCAATTACAAGTCAATTGAAGGACGTCTCTTAATGTTATTCATTAAAAAGACACAGCGTTTGAAAAACAACAACTTTTAAACAGCTGAGTCAATGCCATACACATTAATTGAAAGTTTGAGCTGTGTGGCCGTGCATAGTGTGCTTGCTCTGTTTTCCATTTCAAAACCTCTCAAATGAGTCAAGTGTCAATCAAGTAAGTGTCAAGTCTCACAGTGGTCAAGTCCAAGTAAACTCTCAAATACTCAAAATAAGGCTGTAAGTTTAATGCTCTGACAGATGAATATGGTGTGCCGGGTAAAACCTTTAATCACACCCGTGAGCATTCAAGGCAGAAACACCCCTTGCATGAAAAGGATATCAATACATGTGAAAATGTTACAAAGCTTCTAAATCACTACCTGTTGTTTGCCTCATCGTAGTCTATGTCCACAACGTTTTACTTCTGGAATTGTTCAGGTGCTGCCGGAAATTCTGCCAGATGTCTTCGATTTTGGATAGATGTCCGTCACCTTCCTCTTTCTTTGTGTTGTAATTTAAAACTCTGGTGGTTTTTTTGAGGACTATCGTTAACTGCTCCTCAGATCTCTGCAGGGTAAATCCAGACAGCTAGCTAGACTATTTGTCCAATCTGAGTTTTCTGTTGGACAACTAAAACAACCTTTGAATGTAGACATGTGAACAAGTTCCTTCCCAGGACTATTTTGCAGAGGCGGCATTGCTCCACGCAGCACTTAGCCCCGCCAAAGACAATTGTGAATGGTAAAAAAAAAAAAAAGCCAATAAACCAGAACTTGGTTTTCTCCCATTACGGAATGCTGTGTGGACTCACCGGACAATTCTCCCCAGCACTGTGGAGGAAGCTCTGGCAGACCTGGGATACTATCCTCGTCTCAACCACTTCTAACCTCTCCATTATGTCTGATCAGCTCTCAAACATAGTCTGTGTGGAATAAGACAACTTAGTTCATGTCCCTGTTTCACGGTTTGTGTTGTTATAGGTCAGAGATAATAGATGGAAAATTATAAAGTGAGCATGTGGTATAGTAGATACTAAACTTGTACGGGCTTTTGTAAATGACTAGCCGCGCAATAATAAATGTGTTTAGACTGCCTGAGGGGACTATAGTGTTTTTGCACAATAAGTATTCTAAAGAGGATTTTATTGTTTCCTGTCTTCCTCTAAATCCCTTTTGTTGGTACTTTTTTTTGCTTTAGTAGAAAAAGAATAATCACCAAGGAACAAGGCGGTATATTTCATTTATAAAGCACATTTAAACAGATGTTTACTCTAACCTGTGAGAATTAAGGAGCTGACTGCATCTTTGTTGAAAATTGCTGATCCACTTTTGAATCCTTACTTATTTAATTTTAAACACTCAAGCACAGTGGGAGTAGGTTGACTATAAGTTTGTTAAGAGGCCCAATTTTCAACTTAATTTGCACACACAGAGGCAAAGTAAGAAATACACAGTATCACCCGCGTCTCATTACTATCTGAATCACCTGTAGTATTTCATTTCTAAGCAAAGTAAATCAAGAAACATTTGAAACTGTTACGTCTTGGGACGCCCTGCAGTTCCCAGCTATCCCATGAACTATTACAACTACTATTTCTAGTCATAGTTCAATTATCTTTAATGTTAATTGCCATTTTCATTGTACCCCAACCAACACCCTCATACAACCGCCCACCAACTGCACTAAATACTTTCTCCTGGGGAAATTATTGGAATTGATGGGTCTTTGCAAATTATAGTGTGGTTTAGAAATACTGAAATCTTGTAAGTGTCTCAAGATTACTCTTGTTATGATTTGATAATATAAAGAAAATATAATTGATTGTTGTTCAGGTTGAGGATGTGTTCATGATGACTGATGGTTTACTTAACCACTGTGTTGTCCCCAGGTCAAATTTGACCCGTTTTCAAAGTTTTCTTTTATATCAGAAATATGGGTTTCTTACAACCAAATTGCCACAAAATGACTTAATCAAAATTAATAATTCCATTTCATAGCATTCAAAAAGAATGTTTAAGATGTTTTAAAACAGTATCCTGATTTAACTTCAACATTAACCAATCTGTTATTCATTCAACATCGTCTCATTTTTGCTTTTTGTAAACTCACAACTTAGGTATTTATTAACCATAAATAAAAAAAATTTAAAAGTGAAAAGTGAAAGAGTCATTTCAAAAAATTGTCAAACGCAGTATAAAAAAAAAAGGTCAAGAATCACAAGATCCTGGTCGAAGAGAAAACAACACATGGGTTACAGCTTAACTCTTGCCAAAATGCAACCTAGGGTGTTTTTGTGAATGTACCCAATGTACTTTAGTTTAAAAGCATATTTAGGACGGAAGCGCCACTTTTAAGATTTACCATATTCTTGTTTTTCGGTCAAATGGCCTTTTAAAGGGGAGAGGTAGGGGCACTAGCCTCAAAATAGCTATTTTTTAAGCATTAAGAAAGCTTGATACAATATGAAACTTTTCTCCAAGTATCACCAGGACCTCTGCACATGAACTCAAGCATTGAGAACATTATTTTTGTACACAGAGTTTACTAAAAAGAAAGGTTTTGAAGGACTAACTTTAGCAGTTGTTTTTGTTTCTGGGCGCTACTATCTCTGAATGCAATGTAACAGTGAGGAGAGTAAAGATGGAAAAGATTCTAAAGCTTAGTTCCATATAAATGCACGGATAATTTGTTATTTTGTCATTAGTGAAAAACAAAATTGACCTTGTAGTTGAAAAAGGAGCCTCCAGAAAGCCATTTCCTCCTATTGCCCAGAAAAAACAACTGCTAAAGTAAGTCATTCAAAATCTTTTTTAGCAGACTCTTTGTACACAAACAATGTTCTCAATGCTCACGTTCATGTTTAGAGCCCCTGGTGATACTTCGGGCAAAGTTTCATGTTGCTTCGAGCCTTCTTGGTGTTTTAAAAATGTTTGATGCTATCATAGAAGTGTCCCTAGCCTTAAAAACAATATGGAAAATCTTAAAAGTGGCGCTTCTGTCCTACTTATGCGTTTAAACAAAAGTTTGATTTGGGTACATTCACAAAAATACCCTAGGTAGCATTTTGGCAAGAGTTACGCTTTAAGCAATGTTATTCCATGTCCTTGTGTTACTGAATACTCATTTTATTTAACCTCACCTCCTGCTGATAGTTTTCCTCTTGAAAAAATGTGACAATTGCTCTCTTGGGGCGAGTAGAGTGACTAAAAAACACCATGAGTCCAAATCCGCAGGGAGACAGAGTTTGGATCATCACACTGAGAGGCAGATTATTTTCTACTTAAAAGAAAAAAAGAGACAACAGTGAAGTTGTCTGTCAACTCGACTAGGATCAAAACTGAAACTGTCACCCCGCTGGATTGAAGATACATTTGCATAAGTTCAGGTGTCCACCAGTTGAAAGACAAATCAAACTGAATATGAAAGTAAAAACACAAAACAGGAAACATCATTCAGTTAGACATATGGTTAAGACTGTCCTAAAATGATCTGTGAGCTGTTGAACAGCTTCTACTTGAACAGTCAGTGAACATTTTCAACACTTATTTAAAGCCTCCTTTGTCCATTTATCCTTAGGAAGTTATTTATATGATGTTTAAAGATCAAGTATCTAATGCAATAATTCAGTTTTTATTAACACTCACATTGTCTTTCCATTGACTGTGCATTTGTTTTTCCCCTTTGGTATGGTTTGCCTGTTTACAAATCATCATGTAGCCTGTAGAGAATCACCCAATTCTCTGTTAAATCTTTTTTTTATCTAAATTCCTAACTCACCACCAACAGTTTTCCACTTCTTTATGGAACTGATGGTGGTAAACCTCATTTACATGAAATTATGCCAAACCTTTGGGTAAAATAAGCAGAAATTAGGAATTATCTTGACTAGAACAGTTGAGGTTAGAGACGTTTATGTTTATGGATGACACAGATTTTTACCTGGGTAGACAATAAAAGTAGTGATCAATTAGAGTATGAAACCATCCATGTTATTTTGGGGAAATTTGGTTGAAAAGAAAGTCTTATTTCTGATATAGAAACTTTGAAAACAGAAATTTGACCCAAGGAAAACACAAGGGTTCATTTTAGAGAGACAGACTTATTTGCAGTTCTCCTATAAGGAAAATTGCAGACTTCATGTATGATGTATCAATGTGTATTCTACTAGTGTTTTTTGCACTCCACCTCCAAGGGTTAACTTGTAAATCAAATAACGTGGCTTTGCAGGAAGCGTCCTTCTCTTCATTGTCAGTGCTCATGGTAACCCAGTTCTTCTTGAAACAGCAAGACTCTCAAATAGCTGCAACTTACACCGTCTTGTTTTTCTTTTCTTTTTTGAGTACAAATATCAATCCGAGATAAATCACAACTTTAAATTTGGACCCCTTTTTTTTTTGATTAAGCAGATGCATCCAGTATTGTTGCAGTACTTTACCTCCATAATTCCCCTGCAGTGTTCCCTTGCATTCCACTCAATGCTCCTCTCGTTTCATTTATCTCTTTCCTTCATAGCATCTTTCTATCTTTCCCCTCCTCTCTCTCCGTCCCTCAAGCCTCTCCATATAGACTTGATGGTGGTGATGTTTTTCCACCAGAAACCCATATCCCAAATGTATTATTTATTTTTCATTTACTTGCTCCTCAGTGGTGTGGTGAGGTCACCAATCTATTTATAGAATATTTTGAAGTTGAAACTTCTCAGCCAATTGATAGCAAGCATCAGGTGAAGTGACACAACCACCAATCAGCATCCTGCTTCAACAGCTGACTAAGACAACACATTCTTACTCTCCCAGCGCGTAAAATATGGTTTTGACGATTGAGAATGTTTCTTTGGCGTTTATTATTTAGGTTAAAAGTGTCCTTTAGCATCGAGACACTTGATGTCACTTTAGACGCTCGGGGTTGGGACTTGCTGATTAACATGGGTGGGGTTATAAAATGTATGTGACACGTGGGACACAAACGGGACACAAACCCCAGATCCTGGGTGAAGGTCTTGTGTTGTTTGACCCATCCACCAACCCAAGCAACCTCCTTACGGTCTTTCATACTACTTGCTACCGTTGTCCCCGTTAATAATACGTCATCTTACCGCGCCCCTGTTGTGCTACTGATCTGCTTTCCATACAGACTTTTTGCCACTGACCAGGCGACCGTATTTAACATGTTGGGAGTGAGAACAGGTTGACTAAGATTACGTATACTCTATTTCCATTCCTCTTCTTCGCCTCTGTCACTACACTACGTCCCTATTATCTAGCAATGTTAATCTTTCTGTTCCTTTGTCTTCCCTTATGTCTTTTTCTCTCTGTCTCTGTCTCTCTTGCTCTCTGGTTACTGATGTGTGAAGCCATGTGTGTTAACTGAGCTCCAGTTATCTTTTTTCTTAGTTTCTCTATTGCAATACCTGAACCAAATAATTAACAAACGCTAATAATAATTTCACAAAACAAGGAACTCCTTTTAAAGATTGACTAAATGCACATACACACATATTCAATATGTGTATATAAACCAAAGAAACCACTGTTTACCTTGCTGTACGTCTGTTGTAATTCATTAACCACTTAACCAGATTTCCTTATAAATATGGTATGCCACCAACATTACAAAATGTCAGATTTCAATGAAAAAAAGTTTAACATTATTAAAGAAATGTCACAATTATTGTGTTGAGAAAACACAAATTTTTAATTTTGACATTAATATTTATACAAACATTACACTTACCTACGACAACTGAGTATAATTGTGTCTTAGTTAAGTTTATTATTGGTGACATTATGATAGTCGTCGGCACGTATTCAAGTGTTGCTTTAGTTATTTTGGCAACGCTGTCAGTTAGAGTTCATCTTCATTGATTTTACTTCCATGTGCACTGTAGTTGTCATCCTATCTCTGGCTGCAAAGCACTTCTGGGAACTGCAGTTCTGTTCCCCCTGGGATCTGTTCTGCCAAAACCATATGCACCCCACTGTGACAAGGCATTTCAGATTAAATAGTACACGGAATTACCATTGGATATTTGCATTAGATACTCACTGCATACCCTCTTGCAACTTCAATGTTTTGCTAAATCTATTGCATATTATGTATGACTGAAATTAATTTATTGATATTCTGCAGACTAATTAGTTAATTTTAGATTAGATTCTGGTGTCAGCATAAACTCTGGTTAACAAAATAGCATGTGAAAAACACAAAAACTTAAGTGAAAACAAAACAAAAGTGTCTCCTAAAGAGCAAAGAGCTGGTATTCCATTGCACTTAAAATATCTGCAACTCCAAACATGTTAGTGAGCTGACCCTCCAGGATTTATGGCTGAGGACAAATTTGCAGATACCTCATGTTGTCATTTGGGGCTGTCACTGTGGGAAGTTGACAAGTGCAGCTTTAACGAGAGCTGAACTGGTGATCCTTATGCTAGTCAATGTGGTCTACTGTTGTTTCTGTACATAAAGAGTCCTTTAACTCCCAGACCCAGCTGTCTCTCTGATCTATGTCTCTTCTAAAAACGTTGCAATGCATCTGCCTGTTTCGTGCATGTCTGTCCAACTGCCTCTGTAACTTTTTTACCACATGTTAACACACTGCCAGCCAGACGCTGGCTAATCACACACTGTCTGTGGGAGCATTTGCATGTGTGTGTGTGTGTGTGTAAGCGAGTGAATTGAGTGATGCGCTCAGCAGAAAAGCAATCCGGAAAGCCCCAAAAAATTTAACATAATTCTCTGACCATTTATTAAGGAAATTTACAATTTTGACACTGACTTTAATTGGCTTCATTGCAGACATAAACCAATTGAGATGCAAATTTGCCAGTGGCATGTCAGCAGATAAAGTCATCACAGATGGGAGCTGTGGCTGTAATTTCTGTTTTAGATCAAAACGACATGAATGCACATATTTGTGCTCTGATTCCGTCCGGCAGAAGGTTGAGGCAAATAACCATTTCTCTGATGATTGCATGCCTCTTCTCATCCAGACCGCGTTCATCTCTCAACCAGCACACAGCTGCCTGCTGGCGCAAATCAAGCGCACTCAAATGTAATCATCTGCACATGAAGCCTAACCAATCCTCAGAAAACAGCATTCATTTGCATTTGCTTTTCACGGTAAATGTGGCATATTGCACGTTTCTTCTTTTCTTTCTTTCTTTCTCTTTCTTTCTTTCCCAATTCTGTAAATGTAAGTACAGGTTGTTCATTTCATACTTTTTGCATAACTGATACCATATTTAAAAACATAGTAGTGGTGAGAATGAAATATAAGATTACAAAATATAAAACAAGAAAACAACGTGAAATAAAAATGCCTTCATTTTAAATATAAAGCATTTTATTGTAAAATGTTTCAACTGTGATTCTTTCTCCTGGGGACCAAACAGTCTCTGAGCATCCCCAAACCTGATTATCCTCCTTTTCTACAGATTAAAAAGAAACAGCTCTGACCTATAATGTACAGCTCATTAGCCATACGAAGACTAGCTGCATAACATCTACAGACAGAAAGCATGACTGTGTTTTCTCCAGGCCCATCGCTGAGAGCAAACACGTGTGTTAAGGTTATGCATACATAGACAAGATGTGATAAGCAACAAAAAAGTCAAGGTTATGGAAAAAATATGCTTGCAAAATATAGATACAGATATAGTTGGCCGCTCCAGTGTTGGAGGGGATGTGGAGAAATAAACTTCACCCAAATATTTTGGTCATAAAAAATGTTTAAGTAAGGGATAATGTAGAGCGGGCTGGTCATTATCGCAAATTAGAACCCCAACAGAAGGATGCAGGTCTTGAATCAGCCTGAAGGGGTCGATCCAATAATTATGTCAATATTTACATTAATAATATTTTTGGGAGTTGGGAGGCATATTAAAAATGTGGGAAAAAGAACAGGTTGTTAAAACTTTTGCTCCCTGGTTTGCCCTTCCACCGTATGCCCACCAATCTCCCAATTGTCTGTCTGCTATGCATAGCATAACGGTCCGAAGAACGCCGTGATTGACCAAGTATTCAACAAAGTTAGCAGTGTAATAAATCACATAATTCTGGCATTAGAATGACTTAAATGCAGCAAAATTAAAGATTTGAGTTACACACTTCCCTCCCATAAAGTATGGCCAGGTGGCAACACACATAGCGTCATCTGTTCAACAGATCTTTTCTGTCAGTCAGTGACTTCAAGCACTTTTCTGAGCACCCACCTCTTTTCTGGGTGTCACTGAACCATCATTAGCTGATTAATGACTCCCTGTTGCAAGTGTTAATTGACATCATCTATTCTTCATTAGCACTGCCCCTCTGCAGACAGAGTCAATGTGTTCCTTCACTCCTCATTTCACCCAAGGTGGTCCTGCCCTTCACCTTGAGCTAATGGTGGGCTGAACCAAGTCAAGGTCCTTTCAGGGTTGTTGAGGGGTGGTATAGGTTGAGTGCCATTGTTGGAAGTATTGAGATTCTAACTCAAATGTGGAGTACATTCCTTGAAAGATTAAGTATAAGTTCCCTGTCTATATTTGGGCAATGTCACATGGATGACACGCCTGATGGGAGAAACAGTGTGAGCTGTCTCAGATTCTGCTCCATTGTGTGACCATTCAAACATCCTAATCATAGAAAACAAGAGCTATTACCATGAAACTGTTATGGATCATTTCAAGCACAAAAGGAACAGTCAAAAATCTGACTGTACTGATTGTATCTGACATCATGTTCATGTTAGCCTTTTGGATCAAAGAAGGATGTTCCCATTTGGGCATTGCCATTTTCAGCTAACACTAACGCTGCAGCAGCATTTGTGCCAAAGTGGCTAGTGAAGGTGACTGTGTTACCCATCACTGTCAGAATCTACCCGCTTTTGGCTCGTTGGTGGTTGCTACTGTCAAGCCCTGCTTGTATGGTTTGGAGGAGTGGTTGGGACATTGTGGAATGTCTTTGACATTTAGATGATCCACTGTGTTGTTATTTAGACAGGTCCTCAATCAACCAGGTGTGGCTGAGTGGCAAAGTTGAGAAAATTAAGTAGAACCTATTCTTTTCTTCTTTCTTAAAGTAGTCAAATTTCTTGTTAAAAAACGTAAGAAAGCTAAGCAGAAATGAGTAATGTTACAAGTAAAACATACAAGAGTCAGGAAAATCAACATGTTGTTTTTGCAAAGTCAAGACAACCAAGCAGACAGGCTTTTTTGTGTATATTTAGACTGAAGCCCGGGCTTGGGAGACGGAGAGAGACTAAAATGAAGTTGAGGAGGGTGGAAGGGATTGATTTTCTGACATTTACCACTGAAAAAGTTCTGAACTTGTCACAGAGTTGAAAAAAAATATAAAGAAAGAAAGCATATCTAATACATACACTGGCTCCCCTATCCGTTTCTTAGCAACAGCCTGCACCCGAGGCGAGAATGACAATCTATGGAGATGGAGTGATAGGGAGCGATAGCTGCAGAACTGAAGAGAGACTGAGAGAAAGAGCAAGATATTCGACTGCACGGACTACAAAGTATTTGGTTAAGGCTTTGGTACACATTGATTCAAGAATATATTCTTGTTTAATCCTTCCTGTTATTTTGAAATAAACCCACCCATTTCCACTGTTCACAAGTAAACTCTCATTTACTTGAGAGAGAATCAACACACAACTCCAAAATGTATTGTTTTGACACCAAGATTATTGGAGACTCTCTACCCCGAATAACAACCCCATAGCCTGTTTTTATAATTTTTGTTATGCTGCATCCTGTAGTAGCCTTTGTAATTATTATGCGAGCAAAGGGAGGAAAGGAAGTCACGTAATCTGGTACTAATACTGAGAACGTCCATTAAGGGTTGGTGGGGTTGGAGGTGGATGGGTCAAATAAACACAGGACTTTTACCCAGAAGACCTGTTTGTAATCTAATTGAAAATAAAAGGCTAGTTATTTAAACTTTACTTAACAAACTAAGTTAACTAACTTAAGAAATGTACTGATTTGAATCCAAACACATTCTTTTTCTAAATTGTACCACTTTTGTAGTAGTAGTTAATGTACCTAAATCTAACCATCTGCGACTGTTTCACAACATTGTTGACGTGTTTAAAACCGCAACCTTTAACTTCTCCTACTGGTCATATTTCCTGCTTCCTCTTCCGTCTCTTTCTTAGACGCTCCGTACTAGAGGGTAGGAACAAACGATATACGTGGTCATATAGTTTGGACGACTTGTCGGTAAATTGTTGCAACTGTTTGCTAACAATTGCCATCACCACTATTAATGAGTCAGCATTGTGTTTTCAGTTTCCTCTACTGCCCCTAAGTGGTCCAAAAATCAATTATGCAGATCTGAATTTTTCAACAATCAAATGTTTTATACTAGTGATGATCAGCATTATTATCAGCACCATATTTTCTGGGGTATAAGTCGCATCAGTCACATCAGTTGCATCAGTTAAAAAATGCGTCATGACGAGGAAAAAAACGTAAATAAGTCGAACTGGACTATAAGTTGCATATATTTAGAAATTTATTTCACAAAATCCAAGACCAAGAACAAACATTTAGCACACAGAACTACAGGCTGAACCCGGTAGGTGTCCGCTATGTTAACGTAAGACATTAAAAGTTCTTTCTGCTGCTCGATTACCATTTTCGGCTGTATATGTTACTCCCTGCAGTTTGTAATCACCAGAAAAGGATTTTCTTTTTGGGGGCATTTTGTTTGTGTTCAGTCTTTCTCAGTTGTCTATAGGAGTAGCATATAGTAGTCACAAGCCTAGCGCGCCCTCTCGCGGGTGTAGACAGTATTTTATTTCATTATGATTTCAATTTTAAAAACATGTTAATTTATATATCTTTTTATATATAAATCGCACCTGACTATCATAACATATAGTCAGGGAACATGGCTAATTATAATAGGACCTGTCAATCTATGAAAAAGTGTGACTCATATAACGGAAAAAAATGTAAATATATTTGCATTTTGAAAGGATGTACAGCGCACAAATGAGTCACAGGAGATGATGCATGTAGGAATGTGAAGTGTTTGAAATATAGTCTAACGTACTTTAAAATATAGACAGAAAATACTCATTAATTAAAAACAAAATGTTAATAAATAAATGTTTTGGATAAGGACACACGTCCCTGTGCTTTGAAATAGCTTTTGATAAGACAGGAGGTCTCAAGAGCCACTGCACCAATTATAAGCCAGCAGTTTTACCTTGGATGTCTAATTATCTTGCTTTAAAAACCTAATTGATAATGTCTTGTAAATATCTAAGCTAGGTGAATTATGTTATTAATTTTCCTTTCAAGAACTTACTTACAATTACATGAGAAAGATGACGTACCTAAAAAATGCATGAGAAAAAATGCCTAATTAGCCTGATGGAAGAGAGGAAATATGTGAACTTGTCATTATTTGCAGTGTACACAGTGATGAGCACTTTATTAAGCTATGAAGTGAGATCTGCGACAAACCAATCTGTCTGTGAGTGCTTAGCATTACTGCTTTGAGATTGTTTGTGTGTGTGTGTGTGTGTGTGTGTGTGTGTGTGTGTGTGTGTGTGTGTGTGTGTGTGTCTATGTGCATGGTGCTCAGCGGAAAGAGAGCATTTGACCTTGATGCCAGCATGGCAGACAAATTGGAGCCACCAGATGGCCGGTGACCCATCGAGCTACAGCTGTATACAGGTTTCAAACACATTGCGTGCATACGCACACACACACACACACACACACACACACACACACACACACACACACATATA
Organism: Etheostoma cragini; assembly: GCF_013103735.1. Taxonomy (NCBI): domain Eukaryota; kingdom Metazoa; phylum Chordata; class Actinopteri; order Perciformes; family Percidae; genus Etheostoma; species Etheostoma cragini. The sequence goes on from NC_048415.1 coordinate 29,012,875, forward strand.
CAAATGCACATACACACACAAACATACACATATGTTCCATGGACACATAATACAACCAGGAATGGATTTGGTAGATGCTATTGTTTCAAGTCAATTGCTCAATTACTGATACTGGGATAGTTAAGCTTCCATGCCAAAAAGCTAAATGCAGAACATCTTAAGAAAACACTTTAAATCACGCTAAATTATAAAAGATGCAAAAAAGGACCTTCTTTTATATTTCCTGTTGTCTGGCTCAGCGGCTGACATCCCGCGCTTCACGTGATACACTGCTGGTATACTGAGCACACAGCAAATTAACCATGTATTCATTTGGCAGGTGCTAATGTTTCACAAAAACAAGTTTCTTGCCGATACTCTTTAGCAGAGCCATAGTCACAGTGTCCAGAACAGACCTAGCCAGAACCTACTCCACACTGCTGTCGACATAGGTCTGGTTATGTGAGAATATAGGTAACTGTAACAGGGCGGCATGGACATCCAGGCTGATGCTATCAAACATTGGTTATGTCTGATAATGATCTCTTTGTGGTTGAAATACTATTGGAATGGTGCGACTTCTTGGATGTTGGCATAAAGTATCAGAAACAAGCGAACTTCTTCTACCCTCTCTGAGAGCACGGTTCCCCAAACGGTACGTGTTTTTCCACAACGTGTTTTCATGAATTGTTTTTTATGAATTGCAAGCATTAAATCGTCACCAACATGCAGCATGCGGTCATGCAGCACATCATTAGAAAGCTTAAAGTCTTGTGATTCCATCAAGCCCCCGCACAAAGCATAAGGTGACTTACAGCGGTTATAATCACGTTATGAAGTTAAGAAACACTGCACCGTTTCTGTCTAAATCGAGCGTGCATCCCTACCCTTGTCCTCGTGTCTTTATCCACAGCGGTGAAAGATATTCATAAACGTTGATTTCCTAAATCGCAAACACTCCAGGGAATTAGAATATCCATGCCGACGTTCAGAAATCTAGATAGTGCATCATTTCTCGGTTTTTATAGATTGTAACTTTTTCCTTGTAAGGGCTAAAAAGAAGGTCGACACACCATTACAATCTGTGGCTTCTGCAGATTGCAATGAACCTTGTTCCCAGCCAATAGCATCAGCCTATCAAGAGATACCCTCAAGCTAAGCCAATGATATCGCACAGTCCCCATTGGGCCCACGTGGGAAAGATGGACAGTAGATCCGACCACTTATAAGAGGAGGTCATAAAACTGGCATCCCTGTGTAGCCAATAAGAAGACAAGTTGAATGGTACCAGACATGGCCAGAAAAAACTATTCCTGTGATCCCTTTCAGCTGTCTGAAAGCAAAAATATGGCCTTCTGATGGCATTTCACCATTTCATGAAATTATGATTACCTATTTCTATAAATCTATGTATGTACTTCTTTCAGACATATCTGTGAGTGATGTGGATGTGTTTTTGTATTTCAGAAGTTTTGTATTTAGCACTTTTTTAGGCTTTTTTAGAAATAAGAAATAAGACATGATGTCATTTAAATTACTGCTACAGAAACTATAGGCTTTTTTTCTGGCTGCTGATGCTTTGGGGTATAGTAGAATTTGGATGTGTTCTTGTCATTAATTTTGATTGCATCATAGTGTTTGATGCAATTGTTTATTTTATCCATAGTTTTAGTCAGCACAAAGTTATGTTTATCAGATGCCACATTAGGTTGTTTCAATGATGTGATCATTTATAAGATTCTTATAGGAATTTTGTGGTTTTGTTTAATTTTTCTGACATTAGACATTGTACATTTTAACACATTTAAATAGCTGAACCAACTCAGAGATTAATATAGGCCTTAGTTATATTAGCCAGAAATTGAGCAAACTGGATTCATGTGTGGCTGGCTGATGCTTTTTGGATAAAAACCGCACCAGGGATGTACAACATATCTCTATCTTTGCCTTTTTTCCATTTTTGTTTCTTTCTTCTTCAGCAGTGAGGTTCGAGTGAGAGAGAAAAAATAGAGTGACAGTCTTTTTGGGACAGTGATCGTAGCTAAAGATAGAAGCCGAGGGGTGGGGAGAAGGAACATGGCTTGTTTCAGAAAGATCTAATGTATGATCTGAGCCTGAATCAAGGCAGAGAATAACAGATTATAAATAAGCGATGATTCTCCTTTTCTCTATCATTTCTGCCTTGTTTAGATCTCCCTCACCCCGTACTTTACCTCTCCATCTACTTTTAGATATCCCCCTGTGTTCTCACTTCCACAGTCTCTTGCTTCCCATTCTCAGCATTGCCGGTTTTCTCCATCATGTCTCTCAACTGGTTGTCTTCTCATTCCCTCTATGAGCCAATAATACAATTACATCCACCATATGTTTCATATAAAAAGGCGGTTTCAAGAGGACATTGTGACTGCTGCATGTTAAACTTGCATCCAATGCAATGTGGAGTTTGGTTACACTTCCTCAACACGCCATATAGTAAAACAAACAGAAAGACACCACATGAAATCCAAAATGTAGCAAAGTTCATACTGGCAGCTGCATTGGCAAAAAATGGTAAGTGTGAAAATAACCGATCATTGGGTTTGCGCAATGACAAGTAAACTGCTCCCACTGTCGAGCGCTGCTTCTTTTTTTTGCAACCCGAACATTACCATGCTCTGTACCCGGCTCAGTCCCATTTTGTCAGCTAGACTTCACTATTAAACTTAACTGGTCATCGCATTCTCTCTGTGAGCCCATAACACAATGACACCCACCATTTGTTTCAGGTAACAAGGTGTTTTTTTAGAGGACATGTGGCATTGTGATCGCTGCTTTTCACACCCCGCCTGCCCTTTGTCCCTCTTTTATCCTTCCTCTCCCTCCCACGTGTCTTATGTTGAATACACATTGCTCTACCAACAAGTAGAGCACCCATTCACAATCTATGGTGGATGCTGAAGTGTGTGTATGTGTATATATATATGTGTATATATATATATATATAACTTCAAATGAAACACTGCCTTTGTTAAAACAGAATAATGTTAGATTTGATTAGATTTTCTTTTTAATATTTTCATTTAATATCACACTACTCATTTGAATTTGCTGTGTGTGCTGTTAGCTTTTTCCACCATTGTCTTGCTAAATTCAGCATAATGTATGCTACATTTCTACAGCGCTTTGTAACATTACAGCAACAGAGTCATGCCACATGCTCCCTTTTTGTTACTCTGTGTTTCTCTTTTTTGCAGAAGTATTAGTTTAATCACAAATGAATTCCGGTTAATTAGGATATGATTGTATGGAAATGTACAATATGTTAAATTCATGATAGTAGAGATAATCCCACTATGCTCAATGTTTATTTTAACCCTGCCTTTTATTAGCCTGAGACTGTGGTATTGTAGGATATATGATTACAAATAGTGTAATACTGATCAATATTATACTTTTTTCATACTTTTTTTAAAAGTACTTATACTAGTACAAATAACTTTATAATAACTTTGTTTATAAAGCAGTTATCAAAAGCAAGTTAAAAATTGCTTTACAAACACAAAATAACAAGATAATTCAAGCAAATAATGAATACAAGTTTAATAAAATAAAAACGTAGAATTGATACAATGATAATGACAAGGTATGAATGACAATGTATGGACTGTTGCTTTAGCAATGCAAATGTGAAAGAAGTGAAGTAAAACTGAAGAAATGAAGTTAATTGGTTAACTAAGGTTCGTGAGCAGGGCCACGCCTAAACCACACCTCTAATCAGCAGACAAACCTACATATACTGTGCTGCGCAGCCAGGCTCGTGTCTCTGATTAGTTGACCCACCCTCCCTTTCCCTCTCCTTCATCCATCTTCCCTTCCTATTGCACTTCTCTCTCTTGTCTCTTCTAGGTACTGTCTGGGGGTCTGTAAACTATTCGGGCGTAAACTGCTTCTGAGACGGAACCCCCATCCTGAGTGTCTTCCACCCGGTCATCACACATCCTCCCAGACCAGCCATCAGACAACATCCACATCAATTTTGCACATTCATATTGTGATTTGCACATTCATAAGGTTCATTAAATCTTTAACTAACACGTGGTTTTGGCGTGGTCCATGCTAGTGAATAACCAATTCAAGAGAAAGTAGTTCTGAAAAATTGCGTTTTTAAGAGAGTTTTGAAAGAAGAAACCAACCAGTCCGCCTGATCTCCTCTGGCGGAGCCCTGACTGCCAAAGGCTCGGCCTCATCTGGTTTTTATTCTCGAGCCATGACCTAGGAAATACTAAGAGACCTCTGACGGAGCATCCCAGGCTCATAAAAGTTATAAGAAGCCTACACGCAGCTAAACCAATCTCTAATAATGGCACCCTGCATTCATTTCAGAAGCTGATGGGGCTTGGATGGCAATTTGAATCAACATAAAAAATTGCTTTGATAAAAAAGTGTCAATGAAAGTAGACAGGGCTATGGTTTGTCTGCCTCATTAGTGTTTAGGTTGATGCACTGGAAAATAGGATGTAGTAAATAATACCAACGCAGTGCTGACAGGAGTGAAACAGGACCTGCATGTCTGTCAACCTGTCAGTAGGCAGAATGAGAGTGGAAGTGGTTTTGTTATCATGACAATTCCTCTTGTGTTGCCAACCACAAGTCAATGTTAATAAGAATTCATAGAAAATGTGCACAAGTAAAAGCAAACCTGTTCATGCATGCAGTTCTCACAGTAGAGCAATTTAACAGAGCAAAGTGAATCAAAAGAAAGAAGACGGTTCCAAAAACCCAGTCAATCTGAAGACAGAATCTTTACAGAAGACTAACCACAAGGTTTTGGACTAAACCTCCCTCTTTTGTCTGGCTGACGTGTCAGTCATCCACATCCACACACACACACACGCAAATGCAGGAAAAGTTAAAGCCGAAACACTGAGACCCACTGCTTTCAATGCAAATCAACTGGAAAGAGGTTCTGGCAAAGAGTGCTTTTAACAAGTCACCATGGAAACAACAGCAGGACATTGCTTGGCCTCTCAGCTTCTGTTTGTTTACTAGTTAGCTTAAAACACATCAGCCGCACCAAGCTGCTTCTGTTAAAGACAGCCACATGATAACAGCTGTGTCCTCCTCATCAGGAGCAGCAGAGAGAACGAGACACCAGCTGATGTTGGCGTTCATTACATTACATCACATCACATTATACCAAAGTTGAACCAAACTGATTCTACTGATGACATTGGCCAATTGCAAATGCAAATCCTAATAAGGAAATTAAATGAGATACTCTGGAGTTATGTAGCATAGTATTGTATAGTATGATACAGTATAGTAAAGAATAAATGAAACAGTCAAATGACTACCGCAAATTACAGTTATGTTGTCTATGTTTTAAAATATTATAAAGCATGCATATATTGGAAGATAAAGAGATTGTTAAAATCTTGTAGAATTAGAATTTTTCATTTATGTTCTCACCTTCAGAATAGTAAGCTTTCCAAATATTTCTCTTCACTTGCTATTGGCATAAGCATTTTTGGAGTTGACTCCATTTGTAATAACTGGCAGTGCCCTCTTTCAAAAACAAGACTGAAGACACCTTTGGAAGCGCGATGTGGTGACTTCAGAAAACGTAAAAGTTGCTGAGAGACTGAGTTTGGCCCTGGATTGGTTTGTATGGCGCACTTCTGCAGAAATCCGACATACGTCAAATACATATCATTAATAAAAAAGGATCTACTAGCATTAGCATATAACATGCACAAAAAAAAGTGGCTGCTAGTACAGAAAATGACGACCCGCCTGCAATTCAAAGAAGTTGACACTTTGCTCACAGCAAGCACAGCTGGGATGCTATCAGGATGAGACAAATGCAAATGTTGAATTTTTTGTGCTTGTTACCTATGTAATCCGGACAAAATAGGTAATAAATAAGCCAACAACAACGTTGATATAAATATATGTTTTATGGCACTTGGCATTTCAGAATTGGTGCTATTTCAAAAGTGGTACCTGCTCACTAAAAAACATATAGCTTAGCCCTCTAACAACAAAATAACTATGATTAGTAGTTTCCTGTTGTACTTGTTTGGGGAAAAAATACTTGCATAGTTACGTGAAAACATTATTCACCTCAGCTTTCAGATGGAATTGTACAGCTACAATTCAAAAATCAAATCATCTACTTTTTATCGCTTTGTTATTGCCTTTAAAACCCTTCATCATTTTGATGAGTTTACAGCAAATCATGTCGATGACATTAAGGATCAAACTCCTCCATAAACAATGATGCATCAATTCTCCGAGCATCATTTTTAACACATTCATTCCTTTTATTCTTTCAAAGAAAAGAATGCTAAATGAATGCAGTCACCGTCTCAACAAATTAGCATCACTGCAACCAATGCTTGTGAGATAACTTGCATTAGCACAGAAACAGAAGAATGAAAATGTGTAATTAGCCGTTGATGGTTGATGATCAAGAGAGGTCCTGCCATGTCCAACTCAATCAGCAACTTGTCCAATATGCACAGCAGTGGGACAATTTATATCATATTCTGCAGCAGTATGTTTTTATCTGCAGAATTGTAGCATGTCTCTATAGTGATAATCCACTTTAGAGGCTTGAGGCGGCCCAATATTTTGATCTCAGCACCATCACAGTAGGGAGGTGGAACTGATTGAAAATAAATTATGAATGAAGAGAGAAAAAGAAAAGGCACACAGCACCTGCACAGCCTGTTGGAGGACATTGGAGGGAAGACCGAAAACAGGTTATCAAATCAGAATCCAAAATAAATCTCTCTCATCAAGCTCTCCATCTCATTCTTTCTCTGAAGCTTTTCTCTGAGCTGCCTGAATATTCAGTATAACCAGATCAAACCTGCAATGAACCGCTGACTCAGTCTCGGCTCTGGCTCCAAACCGAGATGCACAGAATTATCACCCCCTTGAAATCCTGAATGTTGAGATTTTGTTAAATTTTAAAAATTCTGTATTGAACATTGAGTATGAGTTTTATAATGTATCTATAAATATATACATATACTGTATCTAAATAATAACAAAAACATTCTTGCAGCAACATGGACAATGCTAAAAGTTTAGATTGCTACACATGCTGAAATAGCATGTTCTACTAAACATGGTCTCTTAATCTGAAGGTTCATATTTATTCATATTTTTTTTAAAGTTTCAGGCAAATGTTTTTCTAAAGTTTGCTCTCTTGATTTTGTTTGGAGATGAATACGTTATTGAATAAATGAATTAGTCAGTTGCACAAAAGATTTATCAGCACCCATTAATTATCTTGTTTATTTATCAAGAACAAAATGGCAAAATTATCTTGTTCCAGCTTCTTAAAAGAGATGATCATTCTTTTTTTCTTATCATGGGAAAGTTTAGTCGGTTGATCAGGCAAAAATTAGCATCAAGCAAGACATTGGCCTTTGGTATATTGTTATTGACGTGTTTCAAAAAATTCCGACATTAAGACTAATTGACTATTTAAAAACAACAATAACATTTTTGTGTTTTGTCATGAAGAAAAAAAGACATTTACAATAATAAAGGAGGCACATGCAAAGCTGTTTTTTCTAATAATGTGAACATGGATGCAGCCATTAGTAAGAGCATTTATCGACATAATCCAAATGCAATGACTTCCCAATTGTATTTCTGTATAAACTGTATCATGACTTTTTTTTTTACTTTAAGAATAAGAAAGTGTCTTTCTGACTGGAAATTAATGTCCATTCATATTACCTATAACTGTATGAGATGTCCCAAATAAATAGGTGCCGTTTTGAGGATATTCCAGGGTTATTTTAAGACTAGGAGTAAAAATCCTGAGAAATAATTTCAATTCAATTTGAACAGGAGTTATCTCAGGACACTTCACAGATCTAGACCGGGGGTCTTCAATGTTTTTTAAGCCAAGGACACCTTAACGAGAGATACATATGAGATATATATTATAAATTAAGTTGCATTCTAAACTGGGCCTACAATTAAGTGTAGGGCACCCTAATGCCTTTATACATATAACTTTTAGTGCATAGAATAAGCTATTAAAATAATATTTGTCGGCATGATTTAATAAATCATCTTTTAATGTTCAACAAACATGTAAATCCTTAGGATGAACTGTATCTGTGGAAGGCCTTAGTGAATACCTTACCTATAGCCCAGTAATCCTATCATCAGTAGGTCTTTTTCACAAATAGGCTGATGTATATTTGTTAATAATAAATTGGACTTATGGACAGGCCCCTCCTGCAGCGACTCTGGAGACCCCCTGTTGAAGATGTCTGGTCTAGACCACACATAATTTACAGAGACCCAACAATTTTCTATGAGCAAGCATGTGGGGCAAGGAAAAACTTACAGGAAACCTTGGACCGACCCTGGCTCTAATAGGAGGAAGGTCATCTGGCGCAGCTGGGTTTGGACACAGAGACACTTCATATTCTAAGACCACTAACATTCCCATACACAGAGTATCCCTGTCATTGCTTGTATTGCATGTTGGCATTTTGAAAGATATAATCACCTGGATTGATGAAACACTGATAGTGAACATCTGGTAGTTTCATATGCAAACTAACTCAGAGAAGCCAAGTTCAACCGCATCTTTCATCAGTATTCCGGGTACAGTGTGTTATATGTGGCAGACAGGTCATTGTGGGACTCTGTGGGCTGTCTGAAATGAGACGTATCCTGTCCAGCACACTTAACACACTCACTATGCACACCCACACACAGACAGACAGATGCATGCCACGCAGCAATAATGTGCGCATACAGTCATGAAAAACGACACAAAGAGGCGGGGCGGAGTAGTGGCGTGGCGGCTTTTGGTAATAGTATCTTGCTCTGACAGCCATCGTAATGAGATAACGAGTCTGCCCCCCACCCCCCCTCTCCCTTCCCCTCCCCCTCCTCCTTTACAAAGCCAGAGACAGAAGGAGGGGTTCGACCTCGAAAAGGAGCAAGACCACAGTGGGGAGATCGGATAGAGGTTAAAGAGAGGAAAGAGAGATGAGGAATACAACCGAGAGACAGAGGAATTGGCTTTGCAGTGTTTAAATTAAAGGATGGAGGGAATGAAGAGTATGAAAAATAAAGGACATTATTGTATGTAAAATAATGAGAAAGGATGGAGGAATATAGAGGAGGGAAGGATGATGGGAGAAAAGATTGAGGAGAAAAGGGTGGTTATAACCTAGTGAAAAAGAAGGAAGGACAGAGGAAGGGAAAGACAGCAATAGAACAGAAGAGTAGGTTGCAGACAGGCAGGAGGGTAATAAAGACAATAAAACTGCACGGAAGGGGGTTGTGATTCTGATCCCTGATTTTCACATAACAGCAGGGGCTGATTGGAGGCCAGCTGGTTATTTGCCAGACAAAAAATTAACTGAAATAAATTGGGCAGAGGTAACTGAAACATGTTTTACTTGGGAGCAACATAAACAAGCAGACGTCACATAGGTGCTGCTCGATTTTGTCCAGCAGGTTTGCTGCTTCTTCAACTCTCAGTCAGCTGGTGACCTGTCGGACAAACCTGAACAGCAGGTAGCAGCAGCATCACATAGCCTTTGAGCTAATCCACTTCAAATGGAAGCATTAGAGAGAACATCAATGGAGTAAAAACAAATACATTTTCATGTGAGTTAGTCAACTGGGATCCTTTTTGCTACAGTTCATCATTGCCTGGTTAGCCAAAAGCTGAGAGGGAAATCAACAATTACTGGAAATTAGACCTCTGCAAATGCCCATGTATACTTACCAATGATAAGACTTTGCACTTTATTGAAAAAAAGAATAAATGTAATAACAAAAATAGTGTAATTCTAAATTTCAAAGTTTAGAGAGATTTTATTTAAAGATTTTTTTTGGCATTGTTTTATTGATTTTTTTGGGCATTTTTAGCCCTTTATTTGACGGGATAGCTTAGACTTGAAAAGAGAGAGAGAGATGGGGAAAGACATGCAGCAAAGGAACGCATGTTGGAATTGAACCTTCGGCCACTGCTGCGAAGACTTAGCCTCTGTAAATGGGGCGCACACTCTACCAGGTGTTCTACCCAGGTGCCTCAGGGGGCACCTGGGTAGAGAGCATCTACCATGGAGCAGGACAAAAAATATACACTATATTAACAAAAACATATTCACTCAGGTGCAATTTAAGGTTGCAATGGTTTAAAATTATGTGATTGCAGACTGGGAGTCAAGGAGAATCCAAACTACCCCTTTTTAACAAATAGATCTGATAAGATAAGATAAGATAAGATAATAATACTTTATTCATCCCACAGCGGGGAAATTCCTTTGTTACAGTAGCATTCTCAACAATAAGAGCAAAAAACAAACAAACCGACAAACAAGTGAACACACAAGAAGAACAGGCAAGCAGTAGACAATGAACAGAAGGTAAACTGAAGTAAAGTGGTGTCAAATAAAGGTTTTGTAAAGTAAAGTGCGGTTGCCATAGTACAAAAAACAATATTGCAGTGTAAGTAAGTGACGTTAAAATTAAATTGAATATGTAATTAAAGTAATAAAGCAAAAGAAGGTAACCATAATATGAGTTATATTCCCCTTTGACCATAAATAATATTAAAAGAGTAAGTACTTGTAATGGAAAAATATAAATACAGATAAAGATATACAGAGAGTGTGTGGATTAAATGAAAAACAGGAACAGAAACTACAACATTATCAGGTAGATAGGAATAAGATCTAACAATATGGATGGTATAAATTCATGAAACTTCATCCTGGTAGCACAGCAGAAGAATTGGAAAATGCATTGTGCCATGAAAGGATCAAATCAGATTCTAGAAATAAGACAAATTTCCTAAATCCCTTAAAATGTTACAATTTTTACCACTGAGAAATAGAATTTGCTGAAATATACAGTATATATACCCATTATATACTGACTGTATATATAGTATATACTGTAGTGTACATATACTGTATATAGTATATACTGAATGTACATGTACAGTATATATACATAAAAATGTGATCACAATACTAGGGATATTTAAAATAAATTGTGTTTTAATTTAATTTAATTTTGTACACAACTGCAAATTCTCCCTCAGGTTAGTTAAAGCCCATGTAAAGGAGAATTCCGGTTGATATCATTACGTAGCTCTGCTGTTTGAAATTTGTAGTGCTGTCGGTAGAGAGAAAAAATGAAAAATAAAAACACTAGTTTGGAACAAATGTACAGTGAAGTTCATTTGCTTGCCACAATGACCACCAAGAAAGTCCCTCTCTCTTGTTATGTTTCTATCTCTGCCCAAGCATTCTTTATCTCTGTTTCCCTAACACTGTTAACACCCTCAACAACACAATCTCACATTCCCTCTTCATTTGTGCTAAAATGCTTGTACTAATCCAGCCCCCAGGTGTTTTTCAGGAGGTTACTAATGTGGAGTGATCCTGCTTCTGTTCTAGAACTCGCTGTTCTTTTAGGGCACTCACTTCTCTCTCTCTCTCTCTCACTCACTGTCACACACACATACACACACATACACACAAACGCACGCACACACACTCATACACATGAATGCAGATAAACACACATATGAATGGAGGCCAGATGGGCACATCTGTGATCAACTGCCATCTCATACAGACCAGTGTGTGTGTGTGTGTGTGTGTGTGTGTGTGTGTGTGTGTGTGTGTGTGTGTGTGTGTGTTTGTGTGTGTATGTGTGTGTGGCTGGTTTTTTTACACAATGAAATAGCACTAAAAACCCTTTTACCGGATTGGAAAGCCATTCTCATATTAGAGAATGCCTTTGATGTTTTGTGTACAGTTTGTACACTAAAGCATGGATTATAGTCCCCTTTGTATTGACTTATGGCATTTTACTCAGCTCTCTGTAGGCGTTAGAGTCTCAGTCAAAAGAAAATATGACACAGCATAATTCATAATTCCATTTGTTTTCCATAGATGTACATTCAGAGCTGACCAACATAATCACAGTATTTACACCGGGACCTCCATAATCACAGCCTTCCACTGAAAGCTCCCAGTGTAAGAAAATGATACCACGTAAGATAACACATTTACAGTAAACTACAAATTGTTGTTGAGTCATTTGACAATATTGTTGTATTAGGTCTTTTAGGCATTGATGAGATTTACTCCTTGAGGCAGCGAGCCGGGGTTCGACTCCGACCTGTGGCCCTTTGCTGCATATCATTCCCCCTTCTCTCTACCCTTTCATGTCTTCAATAAAGGCCTAAAATGCCCACAAATAATCTTTAAAAAAAAAGTTGAAGCATTTCATAGAAAATGCTGTGGATTCAAGGTATCTTTCATTGTCTCTTTGAAATTCCATGCAGCACAGATTTTATCTTAACCCTCCCCTATAAAACTCTTAAGATTGCTCTTGAATCCAACAAGTTAAACCCTATACAGTCAATTTAAGACCCTGTTCCTCCAAAGCTTTAAAGATGAAAGCCTGAACAGAGCATACTTCCTTGTGAAAACTGTTAGAATCCTTTTAATTTATAAGTGTACTCTATCTGATCATTCCTATCTTACACAATCCTTCTCTCTTTAATAGCCATCATTACAAAGAAGTATTCATGTAATTATTTGAAGATTACATGTAGTCTTGGAGTGCTATTTCATGTAAGAGATAATTTGCCCTCTGTGTTATTCAACCTAAAATCTATTATTACCTGTATTAAAAGGCCATAGCCCTGTTAATTAAAGGCTGTTTACAATTATGTGCAATTATGGAATTGAAACACATTAAATTGCATTGTGTTCTTTTACTTTCCTGCAAATCTTCAAAGAGCTTCAAAAATCATGCAAGCAAATAGTTTGGCGCAATTGACCATCCAACAGTGAGGTTTGCAATAACAGCGTCCTGGCACTGTAGACTGGCATCTCCTGTCAGGTTTCCTGGATATGATGGTGAAACTGATGGTGATTTATAGCAGGCACAGAATGGCTGCCTGAGATGGATGCAGCCCATGCGCGTTTTAATATATCAAACACATACCACACACACACAATGCTGTAATACATCACACATGCACAGACACACGCACATAGTTTTAATTCATCATAGCTGACTGACCCATATATTTCGATTCAAAGCCCTGCGAGAGAAAGCAAGAGGGAAAGGACACACAAACAGAGGAGTAACTAAAGAGGAGGGGAGATGGCAGGGGTTTGAAGAAGAAAGTAACAAGTGGAGGAAGGTGGGTTGATAATAATGTGATCTCATTCTATGCCCTGTAATACAATTTAACAAATAGTTAAGTCACAGATCAGACAAAACATGCAGAGGACAGGTAATTTCTTTCAAGTGAGAAATCATTTAGTGGAATAATAATATTAAACTAAAAGATTAATGGGGAGTATGCACTAATTACCTATAGTCACAAATCTTAGTATGCTAAATTAATTTACAGTAATCAGCTAAATGATGCCGTATCAAGTATTGGTGTTTCTCTGTGCAAAGGTCTGCTTACATGTTTTAATGCATCTTTAGAATTACTTTCTTTTTTATGCATTCATTTATCAGCAGCTTTGTGTTTCTGAGTGGCTTGTTTTTTTTAAAAGATAAATACCAGACTTAATACAATGTATAATGTCTGCATATTCCTGCACTCCATCCAGAAAGAACAGTATGACAAACCTAAGAGAAAACTGTTTTGATGAATCATGAATTCCCACAGTAAAAATGCAACAACATCAGCACTCCTCCCTGTCACCAAAACTGTGCCATTAACACATTTTTTTCATCTCTCCATCGATCTGCAAGTAATGACTCTTCCTCTGCTTCTATCTTTCTTCTGCTGTCTCTCCTCCTCTCCCTCTAGAAGACAGAGTACAGATTACATCGGTGCTTTCATTACACAGCTTTATTTTCCATTGCTGAGCTGAAATTGTGTCTTGCTGTTTGCCATCATTCGGCTTTATTACTGAAGCAGCCAGAGAGCGTCGATAGGCTGCTGCGTCTGATCCGCTGCTCTGTTAGTTGTTAGACTGTCATGTTTCGGAAGCTCGTTGACTTCAGAAATTCCTGGCAGCCATCACAGATATTGGATATCAAAATACTGCAAGTAGACCTTGGAATTAACACTAACCACCCGTCTGTAGTAACCGTTTTAAGAGTCTTAAAGGATTTCTTTAAGGATGTTCTTAAGGACTGCTTTGGCAGGAAAAAAAACCTTAGCTGCACCACGATTTTGTGTGTCCTCTATAATTAATAGAAAAACATAACTAACCATTTGAGTTCTGACTGAAGTTATTTCATGATGTGAAATAAAGCATTGTTGTGAGTAAATACTTGCATCCGCTATTTCTGAAACCTATTTTTTAAATTGTTATGTCTAGATTCAACATTCATGTTGACCTTGAAGAATACCTGAGAGAACATAATTTGAATATAGAATGCATATGAAGCCAGAGTGTGCGAGAAGAAGTATGCAAGCAAGCAATTTTTATAGTGCATTAGGAAGAGTTGGGAAAGAGGTTGGAGGGTGACAATGTAACGTTTCTATAGAAAACACAAAGGTTTTAATAACATGATGTAATACCTTTAGACTTCCCTCACTGCATGTACACAAAAACGAACACACACACACACACACACACACGCACACACACACTTGACACAATAATCAGTGTCACAGCAAGAACTTTTCAACCATTGGATAGAAAATGAAGGACAGATCCATCTTGCAGGTTTTTCAGCATGTAAGAATCTCTCAGCTTATCAAAAGCTACTGGCCAATATCTATGCTCAATGCCGGATGTATGACACACACAAACACACACGCACACACACTCTCTCTCTTACATTGAGATACACACACACGTGCAGGCATTGACTCTGGACTGGGTAATAACCCTGTTTTCTAATCTTATCAGAATGTCAGCTAGAGTCTGAAGAAAAAAAAAAACTGTATGAAATGACATCCCACTATGGGATGTCATTGAACTTCTCTAGTCGTAATGTGCCTTTCCAAAAATAAAAACGTGAGTGAGGAAAGTGGACAACCCTGTCTCTTCCAATTACTGCAACACCATGTGCTGATATGCTTTTCAAAGTTCTGAATTCATGACTACTGGGATAATGCTGCTCCATGGCCAGCAGAAGACGCTGGTTATAATGATACATAATTGCTCTAATAATTATAATCCAATATCAAAATATGTATTATTTTGAAATTGGCCCACTTCTTTAGTTTTACTTAGGTAAAATTATGAATCTATACTGTTAACTTGTAGACTTAACAAGTATTTCTTTTACACAGTGTTGCTACTTTTACTAAAGTGCTGATACATACATGTGCTATATGTGTTTATATCATACACATATATTTTTATAATATACATATATACGTATGTATATATATATATATATATATATATATATATATATATATATATATATATATATATTTTTTTTTTTCTCTTTACAATTGTCCTTGAATCTTTCCTTGTAATATTACCTGAAAAAGAATAGGAACATGCCATTATTACACAAATGCTGTTAGTGAAGATACTTTTCCCTATCATAATCAGATCACTCTTGGCTTTTTGCTCAAAGTTATTGGAGAAAGCTCTTCATATACAATACTCTGCTCCAAAAAGACAGAAAATTAAAAATCAATGAATTCATGAAATGAAGGGGAGGCAATGAATTTCACTTTTGGGGGTTATTATGTTAAGTTAATGAGGGATACTTTGAGGAAAGTGTCATTGGAGCACAATTATCCAGTTATGCACAGCAGTATTATAGTACTTCTCAACTGGAGAAAGACTTGAACTTGATAACTGCAATTATGAAGTAGTCTTTGTTCATGTACAGTTACACTATACTACTACTACATACTACTGTAGGTGTTGCTGCTTCCTGTTGGACTATAAGCATTTCCATCAACGCTTTCCAAATCTGACACTATATGCTACCTCGACACAAGTCCTAGATTCTGACTTCCTGGCCTCAATCTGTTAAGTGTCTCTATTACAGTTTTAACAAGACGGATTTCAGAAGACCAGTAACTTATAGAAGCAGATAGAAGCAGCCTGGAAAGCATATTTGATGCAACACAGAATTCAAACAACGTGCTTGCAAAAGTGTCCTAAAGATACTAAAGAAATGGAAGCTGTTTTTTATTGAAGGTTAATACTTATGGATCAAAAAGGTTCATACTGTAGTTTGTGAAAGAAATATTAGTGAATGTCCACTTTTCAATGACCAGAACACACACACCCTAATCACTGACTAAACTGATACAGATCTGTCTCTGATACCTCTGTCTGCTGCCCTCCATGTTTCTGTCTCATCTCTGTTTGCCTTTTTCAGTAGGAGCACACTCATCGTTACATTTTCAGGTTGTCTATATCAATGATGTTCCACTTTAGCAATTGCTCTGTTACAGAAGGAAATTCCACTGGATGTCAGTCTTTTATTCGGCCACACGTCCTTTACCTTCTGCTTTCTTTGTGTTGGCATTCTAAACTCCGGTGGATTTCTGAGGACTATGGTTTATTGCTCCTTAGATCTCTGCAGGGTAAATCCAGACAGCTAGCTAGACTATCTGTCCAATCTGAGTTTTCTGTTGCTCCACTAAAATAACTTACATTACTTACTTGAATATACACATTTCACAATCAAAAGAGGACATTTGGTAACCCTACCCATCCCTGGATGCTGTGAGGACCAGCCAGACCCTCCTTTGCCGCATTGTGGAGGAAGGTCAGGGAATGCGAGACTTCCAGCCACCATGCTTTTTTATAGCTTGTCTTCCCCGGTCTCTCTTCCTCATTCCCGGCTTATACCTGGTCCCAATTTCAACCATCCTTATCCCTCATTATCCTCCTCTAAGGTCATACACTCTTTTTCTTTATTGGTATTTATTACTGCACTTTCTCTGCCTCTGCCTGGAACTTCACATTCTCTCTTTCATCATTTCCTTTCTTTACCTTTCCCTCTACTATTTCAAAGGTAGGACATGTATTTTTCTAATATTACATTTCAGAACGTGATGTCCTTACTTATAGACCAAACCATCACTGAGGAGCACATAAGCACTCTCCCCAGATATCTGTTCTTCAATTACAGTATTCTGTGTATAACTATATTTGGATTTGGCAGGATTTTTGCTTCATGAATTTATCAAGTAAAATTTTCTAACGCCTTTTCCCTCAACAACTGGATTAGAGAGAGGATGTTTGGAAAACAACCTATATAGTCAAATGGTTTGGACTCACTTGTTGACTCATCAATACTGTTTTGGCAAATTTAGAAATAACCTCTTTATTCTGTGGTCTGCTTCTATATTTAAAAAACATACAGTACATATATTAGTATATTATATTTTCGATAAGCAGTTTTTACCAATTATAATAGCAATAATTGGCAGCTTTTACAAAGACAGTGTCTTACGGTAGGCTTTCATCCCCTTGTTATAACACACACACACACACACACACACACACACACACAAAACCACACACAGTTGTCACAGAGACAATTTAGAGTAACCAGCCCTGTAGCCTACAGCCGTTTGTAGACAAAGACAGTTGTCTCTTTGATATGAGCCACATGTCTAAATAGGATCATCATTATTTCCTCTTTCTGTATGTGTGTAATGTGTTCATGAGTGGACACACACATTACATCTTTCTGTATACAGTGTTACATATGTGAGCACCTCAGTATACGTTTAGTATGTTATGTTTTGGCATGTACAGTATGTGTTTGTGTGTATGTCTCCTTGTACTTGTACATGTGCATGCATAGGTGTGTATTTGATCCTGTAGTGTACGTGTGCGTGGCTGGATTGCTTGAGATGTCAGTAGCTTTTGGCATCTAGCAACAGAGTTATCCGTTAATTAGCCAGGGTATGCACACACTTCCAACGGGTTGGCAAATTAATTGCACACATTTAGCCCCTCTTCTCCTCTCCTTGGATATTTTAAGGAAAATAGAGGAATCCAAGAGCAACACTGACTGCCTGGTTAAAAAAGGGCATATTTGGAAAGGAGACACAAATGCTGTGAAAGACAGTTGAAGTAAAAAAAATAATAATTGAGCTGCAATGTTACTTCTGGCTTTGTCAGCTAGATGGATAATAAGACTGTGCTGGATTGATTTAGAAAAGATGACAAAGCAAGCATAACAATGCTCTCTCTCTCTCTCTCTCTCTCTCTCTCTCCGTCTCTCTCTCTCTGTCTTAGTGTAGGTCAGCCTCTTGTAGAATACCCTTTTTATCTATGTTTGTCTTTCACATTCTGACTCTTTTCATACTTCATCTATCTACAATGCCTTCCCTCTTGTTCTGTCACTGTCTTGTCTCTCTGACCCTCTGTCTCTGTCCTTTTGTCTCCCTCTCCCTCTTACAATCAGTCTTTGTCTCGCTAACCTTTCTTTTTTTCTGAAAAGGTACTTTCAAACAGTGCCCAGTGCCCTGCCAAAATCGTAGATGGTAGTGGCTAGAAGAGATCTCGTGTGTAACAATGTTCTTCTAAATGTAAGGAAATGGTGGTTGAACTTTTTTAGCTCAACATTACAACTGTCTTGGGTCATATACTACACGTAAATGGACTTCATTCATTTTGTCCATTTCTAGTCTTTAGGACTACTCAAAGTGCTTTACAAACTACAGGCACGATTCACACAAACACGTTCAAACACTGGTGGGTGCCACCTGGTCATCTGATCGACCAACCTCCCCAGACGTTCCCATTGGTAGACAACCAATCTACCATCTGCACCACAGCCACCCAACAACTACTAAACCACAACTAATCACAGTGCATTTAATTTATCTCCCATGATTACAATAAACACTGTTTATTCGACACACATAGACCTTTACCTTCTTGGCATGTTACACAGATTATCCCGTGCAGATTCACAGTGACCTGAAGCCCACCACAGCTCACATTATAAGAAATGTGACTGGACACGTTGGCAGCCTATCACTGGGCTGAAACATATAAATACGCATGTTATCCTTTTACCTAACCTGAAAAGTGTTAGTCTTTGCAAAGTGGGCGGAACCGGGAGCACTTGGGAAACCCAGTCAGTAAACCAATGTAAACGGTCTTGGATAAACATAACATTTATTTTTTAATTATCTGGTTTGTGTTTGTGCTAAATGTGAGATTGGTCAACTTGTCAAATATGGGCTCTTGGGCAGTGGCTCTCAGCGTGAAGTTTTGATGCAAAAAGCCCCCTTCAGCGTCTGTATGGAACGCACCGGGCAGAGCAGCAGCTCCGCTTGAAGATGACCTAGCATCAAGGGTGGCAACGGTAGCGAGTAGTATGACATCCCAGAATTCCGCGTAGGGACGTTGATTACGGTGGTGGATGGGTCTAAGAACACAGGACTTTCACCCAGGAGACCGGGGTTTGTGTCCGTTGTTGTGTGTCACTGAAACATTCATTTTATAACATCACCCACTATCTTTTCCTAAACCTAGCTGTCACGTTCTTGTCAAAAGAGCGTCAAAAGTGACGCCAAGAGTTATGAATGGGGCCTGATGTTAACTTTTTTGGACCACCTGCCACAGTCACTTTTTACCAACCATTTTTTTTGCCTCATAAAAGGTAAAAAACGGGAATTGCTTTTTCTCTATGATTATATCCTGTCCTGTTCATGATAGCTTACTCGTGGACATTGCGCCGTCATCATGTGCTTTAGTAGGAGGAGCCGCCTTGATTATCCAGCATAAAGTCATTATTTCCTATCCTGGGCTGGGACACACATTCATAAGGTTTGATGAAGTACTTATTGTACTTTAACTTATTGCACCTGCAATAATGGAGCTGTCCTCAATTTAGGTCATCCTGTACATCTCAGCTAAAGCTTTTCTTATGTTTTACTTTAATGGATAAAACGACTACTGTTGATGTCAGGGTGTTGCTCATTGCAATAAACCCACTGTAAATTATCACAGAAATATGCAGGATTTTAGCTTCTTTAAGCTCATTGTTTTAAGCAAAGAAGGTCTGAAAACGTACCAAACACATCCTCATGTGAAGGACAGTACACCGCGAGTCAACGCCATGTGATCAAAGTGTGATAACCATGGAGATCTGTGCACTACTGTGTCCCTAACAGACAACTGAAGGAAATTAGCTTACTATATCCCTAATCACAGGTTAATTTATAACAATCAGTGGGAATCCTAGTCTTTCCTAACCCCAGACTGTTATTGTTGATAGCTAATATTAGGTAAATTAGCTTTGTCATAATTACGGACGTTACTAGATAAATCCAGTATTGTGCCAGTGCTCTAATAAGTAAATGCTCCGCTGTCAGTGTCAGATAACTGCTTAGAAAACAGGTTTTTATTTTAGGGAACTTATGAACAAGCAAGAATCAATCTCTTGTTCATTGATTTGCACTGTGTGGCGCTCCCGTAGGGAAAAGTTTAATTCAACTCTTGCAGCGGGAGTTTGTGTGTGAAGAGCAAGGACGTGACCCCCTACCTGCCCGCTCGCCTCTCAGTGATGAATTATGATGAAAATGAATCAGGAGGAGCGAGTATCACTCCCCGCGTGAAAAGCCCTTCATGCAGAACTCAAAAGGAGAGTGGATGTTGGGCTTACATTCATCAGGTTGTAAGAACCACTACTCCAAATGAACTCAATTGTTTTTGCATGAGTGCTGGATATGCTGCATCCAAGTCGTTGGAAAATGGGTTAACATGATTTTATGCTCTTGCTCGGTCTCCAGCACAATACCGAACATCAACAACTCTGGGAAGCAGATGCAGTGGTAGAAGCTCACTGCATCGCCGATCTCTCTTCTTCACTGTTCTTTTCTGTCTCCCTCTCTCTGCTTCTCTCCATTACTCTGCCTCAGACATACATGCACACAACAATCAACACAAGAGAACATAGGAGGTCAGAAAGTATGTTCTTGTTTTGTTTTGTGTAACAGGACAGACAGGAAACAAAGTACACGCCTGTACTCTCGGTTGTCTGCTCTGCAGTGATGCCATGTAAATAGTTGTCCCTTCAGTGAACCAGTGAGTGCCCAATAGCTCTGCACACTAACACACACATACACACGCATAGACACTTACACAACTCTCGCTCCATTCTACATGGGTGTTCCACTTTCCTTCAGTGTTTCTGACTTTTAGCGGTAATTAAAATGAGTCAGAAATAGCTGTCCTAGTTTCAGTTCCAACCCTCTAATGACATGGAAAACCAAGAACCAAACCTTGTTGTCGCCGTTTGTCACGTCCTTTATGGTGACGGACACGTCATAGACCCAATGGTGAAACAAGGGGTTAAACTGTGTGCCAAAGCAGGGCATGTCTGCAAGTTTACTGTTACGTAACTATGTTTAGACTGAATGGGTAAATATAGATGAATCATATTTGTAGAATTCCCACTTTTCAAAGAAACTGCATGCTTGCAAACTCATAGCGTCATGGCAGGTTGGAGGAGTGCTGTACTCTGGATGCACATTTTTTTTCTAACACCATAAGAAGATTTCATCTTTTCTATTGAATGTTTTTGATTATGTATGATTGAATTAAAAATTGTTTTAATTTTGCAGAGTAACTTGCATGGCCGACCAAGGCAAATACGCTTATAACAGCCAAAAACTCTTAGGAGAGACATGCTTCAAATACAGAAATGATGCAAATGAAAGAAAAAAAAAGAAACACCCAAACCCCTAAAACAGTAGAAAGTACATCCCACCAGCATTAGTTGACACTTATAAGGCCATATGTAATGTTAACAATGGTTGTGTAATATATGCAGCAGCAGCAAAGACATCACTGCAAAATGTGCCTGGTCTACAGTAAAGAACATTGCATTTATGTAAAGAAGTTATCAAGTTAACTTCAATTAATGCCGTAGGCTAATAGAATTGAGAAAATAAAAAAAATGTGTTCTGTGTTTTTTTTCTACTTTGTATTTTTTCTGGACTTTCATTGTTTTTGAAGTTGGTGTGATCTTTACTTTGCATTGTTTATTTGCGGCATGGCTCTCCTAATGTATCCTAATTATTTTGGCCGTTAGCACATTAGTCATTATGATGTTTTCATTGAACAACTAACAAGCTCATCTCACCATCCTAGTACTCAAGACTAGAACATTTTTTTTGACAATAGTTGATAGTAGTTGTAAACAGAGTAATTAAATCACATTTAAATTGAAATGACAAAACACTGCCTGTAACAAGCAAGTGGATGTTTGGAGTATGATCTAAATAGTTGCAATTAGATTACAGCATCCTTTTGTACTGACTAAAACTCTACAGTCATGCTTTGCGTTGAAAAAAAAGTTAAGCTAGCAATTCAACCCAGTCTCACTGCAATTGTGTGAAGCGGTCACATAACTGAATCTTTTGATTTGTGTACACGGACTCGTTGCCAGTGTTTCTTTTCCTGACGCTCAGCACGTTTTTTAAATTAATGTATTTGAATTGGAAGCATCTTTTGCGTACTGTATGTTATATTTCGTATAGGCTTCGCCCTCTAAGGGCTACGCTATTGGGTTTATCCCTTCGCGCATGCGCAGTCGTGAAGATTTTATTTCCCGCCCTAGCGTCCAGCTCGGGCTTCAACTACGTCCGCATTTACTGCATAAATACAGAGCGGACCCGTTGTTCGTCTCCCAGTTTTTCTTCATCCTCGCAGTATGAAGTCAAGCCAAGCAAGACCTTCCGCCGGTGCCCGCGTCTGCCCCTCCTGCCGGACCGGCTACATCCTCCCGCCGGACCTCCATCCCCGTTGCGAGGCCTGCCGGGGTGCCATTCACGCCGGCCAGGCTCTCACCCGCGACGCCTCCTGCCAGTTCTGCGCCCGCCTGTCCACTAAAGAGCTTACTCGACGGGCGGAAGCTTTTCTGGTTTGCCAGGCTAGCGGCGACGGGGATGCTGGGCTGGGCAGACAGACAGGAAACCGGCGGTACCTTGGAGCCGCTGGCGGACGGCGTTTTCGACGAGCACGAATCCGCTGATTCCGCTCTCTCTGACAGCGCCTCCATCACCGGTTTCCCCTCCTCCCCTCTGGGAGGGTCCCCCTCCTCCCCCCTGGGAGGATTGGCGCTTGAGTCGGCGATCGACTGCCTACCTCTGGAACTCTCGCCGTCTCCCGAGCGGCCTGGGGCACCGCCCGAGCGGCCTTCCCCTCTGCCCCACCCGGCTCTGGCCTCCACCGCCAAGGCTCTTTTCGCCGACCTGCCTGAGATCATCAGGAAGGCGGCGGAGCTGAGGGGCATAGCGCTCCCGGCGGAGCTGCCAGCCCCCGCTCCCGGCCTTTTTGAGCGGTGATGTTTACGCGCAGGAGCCGCCATCTTCACGGGCCCCACTCTGGCCGCGCTTCATGGAGCTTCGGCCTTTTGTGGAGGAGGCTTTTCTCCCAGCCGGGGAAACTGAAGGCTCCCGTCTCTCGCTATGCCCCGTTTACTCGGGTTCAGGGCGATACAGACGTGGGTCTTCCTTCAGTCCCTCCCCTGGAGGGGAGCCTGGCGTCCATTTTGAAAACAACATCGCCTTACTGGCCTCCGCC